>NW_019397068.1:81085-81504 GCF_000591075.1 Eurytemora carolleeae | reverse complement strand
ATTACATTACATTACATTACATTACATTACATTACATTACATTACATTACATCTACGTTTCTTTGCCGTCCTCCAGCTTTTAATTAGAGATGGACATCATTTTTTCAAAAGAACAAAATTTTTAAAAACAAACAAATTTTTCGTTAACAATGGTGTTGTTCAGAAATAAACTAATGATGGACAAACAACTTGTATCTTTCAGATAAATGAAAAAAAAAGTTTTTAAACATGAGTGAAAAAAACAAAACAAAAAACTAGAGGGCGAGGGGGGGGGGAGGGCACCAAATTCCTTTCCTTTCTAAAAACATGCAATTCTTACTGTAAACCGGGAAGACTAAATAGAATATTTTAATTTCACTATACACCTATTTTATACACATCACCGAGCAAGTAGCAAAATATTAATGTTTCATAATTTA
>NW_019397068.1:41823-80085 GCF_000591075.1 Eurytemora carolleeae | reverse complement strand
CCCCCCCCCCCATCATCTTCCCTTACAATGCACATGTGAGGACTGTAGGGGGCTAAATAGAGAGCTTCCAGAAATTAGCAAAAAATAAAAACTGATTTGTTCTTTAGTCACATTCCAGGGTAATTGCCCCCCCTCTTTTCTTCATTTTTTAGGCGGCCCTTAGAGTGTTAAAAAGGACATGAACATTTGGCAATTGCTGCCAAACAAAAATCATGCAACCTCTAATTTTTTTATTCTTATGTCTATTAATTTTTCATTCTTTCATTAATATATTCATTTGTGGAAGACGATGCCTGGCAGCGTTAAACAAATCCCACAAGATTCAACAGAATGAGATAGAACTGATACGGGGCATAGTACTGAAAAACATCTACACATGTGATATCAATATTTACTCTAGTTCTGAACCCTCTAGTAATAAGTTATAAGAAATATATATACTGGAAGTATTTTATGCGTTTTCATTAGAGTCTCACTCATGTACTCTATATTGGTGACCCCCGACTTTAAACATACAGTTAAACGCTATCCAGTTTCGTGATTTAATTAAACTTTGAACATTAAGTGATACATCCGAGCATCATGACGGACTAGAAAGAAACTCCAACTGAGAATGTCACCAAAGTCTCTGTCAAGCTCCCAGATTTTTGGACAGAGGACCCCAACTTGTGGTTCCTTCATGCAGAGGCTGCCTTCAGAAACGCTCAAATCACACAGTCAAAAACCAAATTCGATCACATCGTCCAGAAGCTTCCCCTGTGTACCTGCAAGATGCCCTGTCAAACCGTGATTATTTAGTTGACACTGGAGCTTCAAGATCTGTGTTTCCCCATCGTTCCTCAGCTGCACCGACAGGCCCCCGCCTCCTAATAGCTGATGGACAGCTAACTAAAGCTTGGGGTTCCAGATTAATTCCTCTACAGTTTGGTTCCAGTCGTTTCCAGTTCCAGTTCCTCCTCGCCGACGTGGACCAACCAATCCTGGGAGCAGACTTCCTGGCAGAGTTTGACCTCCAAGTCGACAACCAAGAACCGCCAAGTTCTTCAAAATCTCTCCTTTGACATTGGGTTGCAAAGATTTAGGTATTAGAAAATCAGAGTTTGTAACAAAGACTCAATTTCTTTCTGTGCATATCTGTAATTTTAGTAAATAAAACAAATACAATATAATAACCTGCATTATAAGGGGGTTACTCCCCCCCCGGCGTCCATTGGCCAGGAAAGAGAATGGAAACAAACTGTCCACCCCTCACCAGTGCACTGCACAATTACTCTTTTTTGTCTTGTAAATTTCCGCTTTTAATAAGCACGCTGACATTGTACATTAATAACGAATACATCGGAAGAATTTATCAAATGTCGTCTTTAATGAGTTTTATACTTTATTACGTAAATTCCAGTATTTGCGAAAATAAATAAATAGCCATGATTATGCGGGAACAGTTTTAAGGAGTTCCATATAATCATTTAATTAAAAAACTAAATATCTGCAACATTCCATTATCAGAAAGTGAAGAATACGACATTTGATGAATTCTTTCGATGTATTCGTTATTAAGGGTTTCACTGTACTACAAATAAACATATTAATAGACATTAATTAAAAATAAACATTTAGTAACTTCAGTGATTATGCTTTAATTTAAGCATATGTATTTAATGTTTAATGTCTATATAAAAAAGTGAAATTTGAAATCGGATTTCTAGAAACAAGTGGCACCTTTAAACCTTAACAATTCAATATAGATAACCAATAACATTTTCTATATCATCTATAGCTGTCCAAACGGCTGGATCGAATGTGCTGTAATTTTTTGAGGGAACCCCTTGGGTACTACGGGGGTTAACAAAGGTTTTAAAAAAATTTCAGAAGTAAAATATTTTTTTTTGAAAAATTCGATTTAAACAAATTCACGCGTAACGCCGGGCACTTCAGCTAGGTATATTATAAAGCTCTTCGCTCATATATACATATTTGTATGTACATTTGTATGTTAGCTGTAGCAAAAGCGGGCCCAACGGCTGGACCAAATGGGCTGAAATTTGTGTAGGGAAGACTTGAGTAGCTAGAGCCTAGGGGTAACATAGGCTAGAAAAAAAAAAAAATTCTTTTTAAAATTGAATTTTTTCTTTCAAAAATCAAATTTTTTCTTTCAAAATTCGATTTTAGAAAATTCCACTGGCAACGTTAGTTGTAACTAAGTTGAGGATTAATCATGTTGAACATGCGATTGCTTAAATTTAGGATCACTTAAAATTACTATAACTAAATCTTATAAATTACTATAACTATATTGCATTTATTCATCTGAGTTCTTTTGCTTTTATAAATATAGTTATCCATAAAGCTTGCAATCCTTGCAGTATTTCTAACTATTTAATTCAAAACTATTAAATTAATATTTGTAACACAAACTATGTACAGTGATAACAAAAAACTCTGGAATACGAAGACGACTTTTAAGATTCAAGATGAGACTTTAAATAATCCAATTTCAGCAAGTGTGCAGTGTAAACAGATCCGATTCATTATATTTCACTTAATAAGTGATTTAATAACTTACTAATAAAGCTTTTTGCTTTGTAAAATGGTCAAATGCACTTTAGTATTGCTTTAATGTCGTCTTCCTATTCTACGGTTTTCTGATTTTCGCAGTAGATAAAAAAAGAAAACCTCGAATTGACATTAACCATAACATGATTTTGTTTTCCGTTATATACAATATATTCTGTAATATAAATGTTAACATGCATAACGGAAAATAAAAATATTCAGTTTTTAAGATTTTGTTTTAAGCATACTTTACAGTCCCTTTAAGCATACTTTTAGCTGTTTAAACTTTTCTCTATAATTAATAAATGAAAATTTATTCGTACCGATTTATTGAAATTATAAATGCATAAAAACTGCAGTTTTATAACTTTGTGATCAAAAATACTCTGATGACCTTTTGCATTTTATCACTTCTTGCATTACCTTAAAGGGAGTGTTCTGGAAAAATGAAAGGCTTACGGCGAAAAATTAACAATGGTGATCGCTAATAATCTTACTTCTATGATTCTATCTGTTGTATCTTTAAGGAGAAAATTGTTAAAACGACTCTTACCGAAAAACGTAGCGTCCATAAAATTCAGAAAGTTGCAACATTCAACTCGGATCTATAAGGAGAAAATTGTTAAAACGACTCTTACCGAAAAACGTAGCGTCCATACAAAAAGTTTCAACACTAATCTCAGATCGTAAAAAAAAATAATTTAATTCCAAAGAAATCATATACATCACAACCTGTGGTCATTGATAATTTTTCTACGCATTCGTAGTTAGAACTTAGTAATCTATTTCCTTAGAAGAACTTTTAAAAACTGAAAAATCGATGTTCTGTGCACGTTCAGACTTTTTTTTAATCCTTCTTTTACATTTAGAAAAATGAACGGAGCGTACGTCAGACCAGCGGATTTCAACTGACAAATAAACTTTCAGTACAGTTAACTCTATCACGATAGGGGAGGGGGAAGGGGGTTGTTTTCCACCACCCCGCCCCATATGTTAATATTTGTCAAAAGTAAAAATCAAAATTTTCCAACGTACTTTTTGAACTTGTTAAACCCTCCCAGCACCCAAACCATTAAAGGNACTGGTTTCAGGATTTCAAAATTCAGAATTTACAGAATTCTATTTTACAACTGGTTTCAGGATTTCAAAATTCAGAATTTACAGAATTCTATTTTACAACTGGTTTCAGGATTTCAAAATTCAGAATTTACAGAATTCTATTTTACAACTGGTTTCAGGATTTCAAAATTCAGAATTTACAGAATTCTATTTTACAACTGGTTTCAGGATTTCAAAATTCAGAATTTACAGAAATCTGCATTCAAAAATATTATCACGAATGAGAAGTTTTTTTTCATTATAATATCTTTAATGCAATTTAGATCATAAAAATGAACAAAATTTTACATTATTTAAAAAAACTCTTCTTTATATTTTATGGTTTTAATACTCTATTGTACCATCTTTTTTTTAAAGATTGCACCATTGTGGCCAAAAATAATTTTGGTCATGCTGAATTTAGATTAAAACTGTAAAAAATTTAAATAAAGTTAATGCATGCCTTAAAATAATTCATATTTGGTAAAAATTTCAACACAAATTATTACTTTAAATAAGAGATAACATAGTTCTTTTTTCACATTACACCAGGCCTGCTTTTATCACCATTACAAAAATCTTTGAGAATATAAAGTTGTACTTTTAAACATGTATTATATGAAATATAAAAACAGTTAGATTATACGAATTATTTTTCTTTATGAAATACAAGTTATCTTATTGTAACCTAAGTAAACCTTTGTCAACCATTAACAATAAGCCTCCGTTGTAAGGTCGTCTTTAACTTAAGTTCCCTCTCGGAGACACCAAACCAAACAATTTCAACCCACCCCTTTCTTCTCTCCAACGGAGTTATAAATATAAACAAAGCCTCACATGTTGTGAATCTATTTTCAAAAGTTAAACAAAGAATAATTTTCACATAAAACAGAGATTTCATTCATAATTAATTGTCATCTTATTTCAGAAGTTAAAAACGTCTTTTAGTACTGTTTGTACCCTAATTTATACCCACATTTCCTGTTCTAGATTGTAAGGATTTTCTATATTACAAAGATTATTTTCATTATTTAAACCCATTATAATTTAATGTAATTTTTCAGGAAATAAAGAGATTTTCATTGATTGTCGATACCTGGAAGTGTGGTTTGTTCTGTTATTTTCGAGAAACAATTTTTTTGTGGCTTATGACCTTGTTTTAGCTAGTTTTGATAAAGAAATCCTAACATTGGTATGCATTAATATATTTACTTGCAACAAACAATATAAGGGTTAACAAAATCTTCTACATATATATTCCTTTTCAATATTCAGTCTTTGCCATGTGTTCATTGCCTGCTTTCCAGTTTGAACTTATGTCTAATATTTATATGCATTTAAATTATATACCTGGTAACGCTTGATGGATTTTTGAGCTTCATTGTTGGCTTTGTTAGAGTGGTCCAGAGCAATTTCAAACTCATTGATATCTCCTTCAAGCTTCTTCTTGATCCTGAGGGCTTCAGCCTTGCTTCTCTGCTCAGATTCCAAAGAAGCTTGCATGCTCTCCATGGCACGAGCGTGGTTCTTACTAAAAAAGATAGGATTAAAAAATACATTATATCTTGAACAAAAATCAGCCTGAAATCAGTGGTTGTGCAAAATTTGTGCAGGTGAAGAGATTATTGAGATTATTAACGTAGTGAAATTATATTTTAAATGGTGGAGCAGAGATTATTTACAGAAAAAATGTACTCAAAGAGTCCAAAGAAATTGTTAGAATTAGGAATTTGCAGAAATATATTTTATAATCTAAGACTTACCGACTATTGTTGAACTCTTCCTCCTTCTCTGCCATTCTCCTATCAATTTCCTGTCTGACCTGGCCAAGTTCCAATTGCGCTCTTAGGACCTTGTTTTCCTCAGCTTCCAGTGCTCCTTCAGCCTCTTCAAGAGCAGCTTGTAGTTCTTCTTTTTCAACTTCAAGTCTTCTGCGCTGTTTGTCCAGCTCGTGAATTGAGCGACCACCATCTCCTGTAGGGTATGTCAAGAATCAAATTTGCAACCAATTAACAAGATTCAGCTTTGCAACAAACTAGAACAAGAATCAGATTTGTTCTAAACTATTTTATAGAAAGCCCTTAAGGTCCTTTACAACTTTTGTTTCACAATGGCTTCAACCTCAGATCACTCTAAATCACTGAAAAATGGTTGGCTCCGTCTTGGCTCTGGAGCCGGCCCCATGTTTAAATCCAATGTTAATGGTAATGTTAATGTTAACATTATATAATGACAAGCATAAACTTTAATGAATTGTTTAAAGCCAATGTTAATGGTAATGTTAATGTTAACTTTATACAGAGTACAATGTACAGAGTTTAGTGTTTAGTTCAAGTTAACCTTGATGCAAAAAGTATTCCGAATCCAAGAAGAACCCACCCTTCCAAATAAGTATAGTTTATTTCCATTTTTTGTTTATATAGAGTTTCATCCTAACTAAACATATTGAAGCACCATAGTAGTTAGTTCGCATGTTAGGTTGTATTTGAATCAGTGTGTATATAAACACTTTTTACAATTATAGATATAAAACATTTATCCTATTGATTTATTTAAGATTAAAAAAAATTAGACAGAGACCTCTAGTATTGACAAAATATATTATACTAGGCTTTTAGGGCGCTTCGCGCCCATCTTCTATTTAAATTGTGAACATGTTCTTTTTGTTTACATTTTAAAACAAAGAAGAAAACAATTTTGCGGAATTAAAAAAAAAATCGCGGATTTTCAAGAATTTAAATTTTTTTACAAAATTAAAAACCTTTATAACACATTTTTTTATTTTTATCATTCATAAACCTTCCTTGTGGTTATGTGATGTCCCTCAAAAAAATTGGGCCCGATTGGTTCAGCCGTTTTGACATTTATTGGATACAAACAAACAAACAAACAAACAAAGCCAAATTTATATATAGATTATATACTGGGTGAAAATTTGGGAGGAGGGCAAAATGTGGAACTAACATCTACTTTTTTACTCTACAGAGGTTTGGTCCATCACCATCACTGAATTTTTAAAAAAAAAGAGGGCAATAAAGAAATAAAATGAATATAGAATTTACTAAACTTAAAGTGTCATATTTCAATAGGATAGACTGGTTCATGCCAGAGTTCATCATACCTTGGTAAGCTCCCTCAGCAATAGCAAAGATATGGGGAGGACACTCATTACGTCTTCTTCCAGTATAGATCTCCATGGTACGGAGGGTGTAGATAGGGAACCTCTTGTAAGGATTGATAGCAATGCAGAAAAGTCCAGAATAGGTATAGATCAACTCGTTGACATACCTAATCTGAGAGTTCCACAAGACACAGGCATCACCAAGATAGGTAAGGTTAGCCATGTCATCAGAGCAGTCAAACTTGGGAGGGTTGATCTGACAAACCTGATCCTCCTTGAACACCTTGACTTCTCCATTAACTTTGACAGAGACTTTGGCCCCATCCTTGGACTCAATGAGTCCCTCCAGGTATCCTCCATCAGCCTTGTTAGGAACCCAAACAGACTTCTTGGGATCATAGGGCTTGTTCTTGTTCTTCTCCTTCAATTCAGGCGAGACAAGAAGCCATGGGGATGGATCAGGATCCGGACCTGAAGTTTTCTTGATATGTCCAGGCATTGTTGTCTATAGGAGAAACTGAAAGCCTCTGCTCCTTGTCTGTCCAGATTGTATCTTATATAGAGAGAATGTGTCGGAACCTTGCGCTTTCTTAGTCATAATTAGAGTGGAGTTATTAGTAGTCTGATTTTTAAACAGATTATTCACATCTACCTAAGGACTTATTTGTTAATCAATAAATAAACAATTTCCAGATATAAATTAAACTAAGCTAAGTTTGATTTAATCTTTATTTGAAAAAAGTTTGTTACATTTTAAAGTATGTTTAATTTTGTGTACACTTTTCCAAGGATTTTATTAGTGCAGTTGGTGTATCATGCTTGTTTGTATGTGATTTTAAAATGATTTTACGGCTGAGCAGAATTGGTCTTAACTATAATTCATTATAATTCAAAATGATTTGTTTGTGTCAGAATGAAAACAAAATTGTTGTGGATAATTTTTAAATCACTCAGTGACTTAGTTTGTTATAAAAAATATATCTGACTTTTCAGAGATAAATTCAATATGAATGATAAATGTGAATCATGATTAAATTTTGTATATTAAGAAAAATTTTGTATATTAAGAAAAAAAATAATTTTCTTTGGTGCTTTAGTAATCTTTGATAAAAAATCTTAATTTGTTCTTTTTTCATCCTGAACAAAGTCACACAGATGACACCCTGGGACTCTCACAAGTTCTATCATACTTATTGGGACTAAATTAAGTGTCACTGCAGAAAAAGACAATAAAAAGAAATTTCAGTAATTTCAAGTGACCCTCCATGTAAAGAGAGGAATTCTTGATTAACAAAGGTACCCTGTAAACATTCATTTTAGAACAGAGAACTTTGTGTGTTTATCTCTAAAGTGGTGTTTAAATTGACAATCAACTGAAGTGTACACTAGTTTGCAAAGTGAAAGTCGCATGTATTCTTCAAGAACCCCGCATATTCTTTGTACAAAGTGGTTTTTAAAAATGTCCATTTTATTACAAATTTATTTTTATTTTGAAGATTTCTGTGTCAGAATGTGAACATTTTAGTTGGCAGTGGTAGGGGCAAGATGCTGTCTGAATTTATTAGTCTGATTTTAAAATCAGACTATTCTCTTCAGAAATGAAAAATCAGACCAGTCCTCTGAAATAAAAAATCAGACTAGCCCTCTAATTAATGAATATTTAGGGAATTGTCTGCATACCACGGATTTACAGGTTTAAACTTAAATTCATAAAGAATCTTTATTTAGTTCTTAAGGACAATGAAAAATTGAGGAAGTCCTGAAAGGAAACCTGGCAGAAAATGACTTGTAATGTATATATTCTTATTCATGTGTATTGTATATATTCTTAAACGATCGTTAACGAAGGGTTGTCGTTAACGATCGTTAACGAAACGACGAACTATATAAAAACGGTCGTTTTTGGAAAAAAATAATGCACCTTTATTAAATGTCGTCTTACATTAAGTTAAACAGTTGTGGGGGATAACTTCTTGATATTTTCTTTAAAAACTACTCAATGATAAGTACAGATGCCCATCAGGTCGGTTGGAACATGATGTATATCACACTTTTTTGGGGGGCAGTTTACATCTTAACGAGTTGAGTAGGTCGACTTTGAAAATAATAGCTAAAATCTAAATTTTATACCAAACATGGGTAAACGGCGGGAGTAACTATGAGTACCCCATGGGCAACGCTGGATTCCCAAGCTAGTTCATTCATAAAGATACAGATTCAGCTTTTTCCGTAAAAGGTTTGGCCGATTATATTTTTGAAAAATAAAATATTTTATTAGCATTTATTTTTTATTACTAGTACAATTTATAAAATTTACACACATTTACAATTTTTTTAATATTTTGACATTTTTATTATGGTTTAAAAAAATACATGAAAAAGTTATCAAAACAAACTTATACCTTTATATCTTGTGAGCAAAATCAATTTTTTTAAAATGTTTCATTTTAATGGACTTAATCATACTAGGCTTTAAGTAAATTAATTTATAAAAGATTTTTTTTAAAATTAGAATTAAAAAAGGTTAATAAAGCTATAGTTAATAAAGCTATAGTTAATAAAGCTATAGTTAATGAAGCTATAGTTAATAAAGCTATAGCAACTTTAACTTTTACAGGAAATTGTTTGGTTAAAAATTGGACATAAAGCTGAAATAATTGTTAAAGAATAATCAATGGCACACAATAAAGAAAATTTACGTTAAAATTTACAATACTGAAGGGAATTTTACAAAAGTTTAATTTGGAATAAATGATAACTAATTGTAAAACGTTTATATTATTTTTTCTAACGCTTTTTTTAACGGTAGTTTTTCAGCCCTGTAATTTTTTTAAAAATTCACTTTTTTGTGCATGCTGATTTTTTCTTAAATCATTTGATGTTGATCAGATCTTTGTTGTAATGATGAGAGCGTTAGCCTGAAAGTAATCCGCTTCGTTCATCACAGCAAGAACATTTTCAGAATGGTTTCAAACTGTTTTAGATGTCTAAATGATTTTTGAGGATTTTTTCCGGTTTTTATTTACATTTAAGATCCATAATCAATATCATACCTTTGGTCCTATGCCAGAGATAAAGCAATTGAATCTTTCCTACAAACTCTGGTTTTCTAATCCCTATATCTTTGCAGTCCAATGTTGTAGACATTTGACATTTCAAACTATGACTTCTGTTAGATCAAATAATAAAAGCTTAAAAATTCAATGGCTTATGGGTTCCAAAGATATAGGGATTAGAAAATCAGAGTTTGTGGTAAACACTTAATTCATTTAACCCAGATCTTTGTCATTTTTAAATCTTGCTTTACAACTTTGTTCACAATGTCAAAGTATATATCAGGCTGTCTGGTAAACATACTTCTTGAATCCTTGCTAATATGGTTTAAACAATTTGCGATATTTTGAACTATTTTTTGGGTCTTTACGGTATTTTCCCGCCCGGATATTTCATAATTCTTCAAATATTCATTTTTTCTTTCTTAACCTCATTAAACCAATATTAAATTTTATAAAATCGTTTTAAATATGTTAAAGGGTTCGGCTTGCTTTTTTCATCGTTTAATAAAAGCATTTTAAAAAACCGAAGTGCACCTCTTTCTCTGGTTAATATTCTAGATATTCCTATGCTGTGACAACGAAGCAAATCCACCTCCAGGAGAACACTTCTTACATCATAACAACAATCTGCTTGACGCAAACCTGGCCAAAAAAGTATCTGATACAAAAAATGAACTTTAAAAAAAATTTAGAGCTGAGACTTTCAACAAAAATGATTGATCACGCCTTGTAAGCAGGCCCATAGGAGAGGGGGTGGGCACATCATCAGATGCCCATAGTAGGGGGGCGGCACATCATCACATGCCTCCTTGTTCTCTCATTAATTGTTGCAGTTCTTGATCAATTCTTTCCGCCTCTCTTTCTGCTTTCTCAGCCTTTATCAATCAATTAATCAAATTGCATGCTATGATCAAGCCAGGACCTGCCTAACCAGAGCTGGTAGGTTTGATTTTGATAAATCTGTAATCCTTAAACTGGAATTTTAAGTGACCTTTTGACAAAAGAGTGGAATGTCCGATTTAAAAGGGTACCCTTTTTACCTTGGATTGATCTTAGAGAACAGAGAAATCCGCGTGTTCATCTCTAATATGGTAATCGAATTGTCGAAAAACTAGAGTGTATTTATGGACAGTGGATATTAATATTTCTTAAATATAAAGTGTTTAACAATTACCAGTGTTTCTGTAAATAAATATGGATAACTACGTCAATCGTCATGACTTGAAAGTTGAATCTACCTGCTCTTCAGCTTTCTCAGCTTCCTCCTCCTTCTCAGCAGCAGCGGTATCTTACTTTTCTATATTATTGTGTCTAATGTCATTTACAATAATTCTATCTTTTAATTTCGCATATAGAGAAAATCTGAACTGGAAACACATTCCTGATTTAAAATGCGTTCCCAACTTAGAACGAGTTCTTGAAAATAAGAACGCGTTAATGATTTTAACCATTCTTTTCAAGCAATTCTTTTACTAATCGTTATAAATTTTTAAGAACGCGTTCTAAGCGTTCGTTTTTTTCGGAACCATGGGATCGTTCTTGATCATTCCGTTCGTTCTCGGGAAAGAACGATCGTTCCACCAGGAACGCGCCCAGCCCTATTGTCAATTAACAGCTTCTCTTTGTCAATTTTAAACTTGTAATCTACAAAAAAACTTGTTAGAAATCAAAAATTAAAAAGAACATTTGTCTTCCTTGTATTGATATAAACGCCGACTACTGCAGCATAACCCACCTTATTCATTGCATTGATTTTTTTCAGGTCGTCATTAAAGACTCATCCTTTTTAAGTTGCCCTAAATTTGTTTAAATAAGTTTTCTTATTTCTAGAAGCTTTCCTAAAGCACTAAATTGTTTATTATTACCGTAACTCTAACACCTTCTTCCTTTTTGCTTCAGATTCTCTAAAAAAAAAACAGTTCTGCTTAATGGGACTGTTAGAGTAATTTCAAGTTACACTCCATGCAAAGGTGCCAAAGCCCGGTTCGCAACGTTACCCTTAAAAAATGTCTCTTGTCAAGTATCAATTAACAATTCGATATCAATGTTTTTAATTTTTAAAGCTGATCATTAACGAGTTTCATCCGGTAAAGCGAATGATTAGAAGCATTGGGTTGTAATTGGAATGAGTACACTTTAAAACCGTTCTCATTAACGAGTTTCATCCGTTGAAGCGAATAATTTTTAGTTGCACATTTCTACTTCAAAAAAAATGTCAGGAATTTTTGAGAAATAAACAATTTTATACCTAGTATAGACTTGAAAAGAATTCAGTATGAAAAAGCCAAGATTGAGTAAAATAACAAAGCATAGTTGCACACCCTGACATCTGCTGCAGGCCATGGCAAGCTGCTGAAGATGCTGGAACTTGCCCATGCCTGGTGGACCAAAGGGCAAAACTCCTCCGCCCATCATGGCCATCTGGTTGAGAGCATTCATCCCAGGAGGCATCTGAGCTCTAAGCATTGGGTTTAACAACTGTAGACAAGCTGCTATCATGGCTTGCTGCAGAGCGTTCTGAATATCTCCCAGGACTTGACACAATATATTTACATTATAACGATACAGGTGATTATTGTTGGACCAACTAGAGTTGATCTAAGTATACATGACATTCGCAAGGAGCGAATATATATCCATTTGACTCTTCTGATCAGATGCTTGGTGCTAACTAACTTCCCTATGGAACTCTGGGGCTAAGATCTCTGACGATCTGCTTTCTCTGCTGGCAAAATAAATACCGTTCTCTAGATAAGAAAGAGGGTTCAATACCCCTGACCCTCTATATCGTTACTCCTTTCTCCAGCATCGATCCTTGCACCCCACAGCCAAAGGGTCGTATCTCTAGATAGGAGGAGAGGTTATGTATTTAAGGCTGCAGACATACCCTGAGTTCATATAACCTTTTTGTTTGGCTTTATTCTTAGATTGCATTTGTTATGTGCATCATTTCTCCAACTGGGAGCAATGAACTTATATAATTATGTACATAGGTATAAATCCTGGTTGGGTTCACACTAGAAAAGAGACAATATCTTCAAAATCATTAAGCTGATAAGGTTTCAAGGGTAAATCGGGCTTGGTCATCTTGCATGGAGTGTAGGGTCATTTGAAAATACGCTCACAATCCCTTTATATAATTTCATCTTATGTAATTCAAATTGGATTATGTGCCTAAACAATTTTGAAGTCAATATGTTTATTTAATGTTGCTTTTTATCATCTTTATTTGAATTATGCAAATCATATTTACAAAAGATAAATATAGCTTTAATAAGGTTAATAGCAATTTAATTTATGGCAGGGTTTTTTTATGGCTAACATATAAAGGCAAGTGTAAATATGACAAATATGTCAAATTAAACTGAGCTATAGTAAAACAAAAAAGGGATAAAATTAGAAGGCATACAGTGATAACCATAAAACAATGGAATAGGAAAACGACATTTTAGCAATACTAAAGAGTGTTACATATCAACTAGTTTTACTATACACTTATTAAATCAATAATTTATTTAATGGTTCTGTTAACACTGCATTATTGCTTTGTTTCATGGTCAGTGGACTTTTTAAATGTATAAATTAGTTCTAAAAGTCGTCTTCCTATTTTAAATTTTTCTGGTTATCACTGTAGTAAAAATCAAAAATTGACGTTTACCTTCTTTTCTCCTCCAGATCCCTTCTTAGCTCAGTCAACTGGAATAAGTAGAGATAATTATAATAGAGATGGGAGATAATTTAATAGAGATAAGAGATAATGAGATAGAGATGAGAGATAATGAGCTAGAGATGAGAGATAATGTAATAGAAATGAGAGATATTATAATAGTTATGAGAGATAATGAGATAGAGATGAGAGATAATATAACAGTGATGAGAGATAATGAGATAGAGATGAGAGATTATGTAATAGAGAAAAGAGATAATTTAAAAGAGATGAGAGATAATATAATAGAGATGAGAGATAATATAATAGGGATGCGAGGTATTAAAATACAGATGAGAGATAATATAATAGAGATTGGAGATAACATAATAGAAATGAGAGATAATATGATAGAGATGGGACATAATATTTTAGAGATGAGAGATAATATAATAGAGATGAGAGATAGTATACTATACCCATGCTTAAGTTTTTTAATCCATACATGTTTTCAACCTGATTTTATTGACTTTAGCTATTTCAAACTATAAATACTGTCTTAAATGTTTGAAGGATCGAATTATCAGGTTGCAAGATATAGGAATCATAAAGTAAAGTTGTTTGTGTAAATTAACTCAATATAATTGCTTCTCTTGACGCATTTAAGTCTGATTGTGACGCAACATTGATCTATAAATATCAATCAATAAATTAATTTGATGAAATTTAATAATTTGAAGTAAAGATATTTAATGTTAATGATGTTTTTTTGAAATGAACTAAATGTTTTATCATTTGTACGAAACTAACTTGAATTTGGATATTCTCCATTCCCTGTCTCAGTTCTTCTCTAAAATCAAAAACATTAAATGATTTTATTATATTCTAACATTACACTATTCTTATATCCACTATCAAATAATTAAATTGCTCAGATTAAATTTAAAAAAAAAACGTTTTCGTTCCTATACTTTAAAATTAATTTTCTCCCATTTTATAATTTTCTTAAGCAATCTTAAAATATTCTAACATAATCTTAAACTATTCTAACACAATCTTAAACTATTCTAACACAATCTTAAACTACTCTTATATAATCTTAAACTATTCTAACACAACTTTAAACTATTCTAACACAACCTTAAACTATTCTAACACAATAATAAACTATTCTTACACAATCAAAAACTATTCTTACATAATCAAAAACTATTCTTACACACTCTTAAACTATTCTAACACAATCTTAAACTAATCTAACGCAATCTTAAATGAAAATAGATAAACTGACCCGAAGTTAGCATTGTCAATAGATTTAGCTGTCAGGCGTTCAACTTCTTGCTTGTTAATCTCTATTTGTCTTTGGAACAAAAATTGCTAAAATTTCATTTTGAACCTTTATCAAAATTCCAAATTAACCCTATCCCGATTGAGCTTTTATTATCTAATAAAAAATGCAGGGGAGTGTAATACATGTCCCTAGTCCAACTTTGATAAAAAATTAGAATTCCAACTTTAATGGTTAGGGTGTTAGGTAGGGTTAAAAAAAGGTTCAAAAAGTGCGTGACACAAATGTTATTTCATCCATTGTTCAAAGCTTTTCTTATATATATATATAAATTTTAAGTTTTTAGCTTAATTAAAAAGATACTGATTATGTTTGATTTTTTTTAGACACCGACAAACCGTTTGAACGTCCTCCACCATAAAAAAATTGGACAAATTGTTACAACTATGAAGTCAAAAATATTTGATTGTTCCAGTGTACGCCGGTTGTTTTAAAGAAAAAACATCAATCGTGATAGGGTTAATAAAATAAAAATTAAAATCTGAAGAATCTTTTCCTGAGATGCTCGTTTGCTTGGTTATTAAGTTCTTCTGCTTCGTTTAACCTAATCAGAAAATAATTCGATTTTTTTGAAAAAGATGAAAACTAATGAATACTGACAGCTGTTCAACCTGTCTCAGGATCGGATTAGCTTGAGCCAGGTTTCCATGTGATCTATGATCAATTCCCAAAACACAACTCTGACCAGCCTTAAAATGGATTCTGATTAGAGAGACTGTTAACATAATTTCAACTGATCTTCTATTTAGAAAGAGTGGAATATACTAATAGTCAAAACAGTACCCAGGCCTTAAAAGCTTTTTCAGATCAAGATTAAATGAGTTTTCATGCCAAAATGTGCAACAGAGAAATAGAGAAAAATGTCCGCTTTTTAATTTAGTGTTTAGTATTTAGTGTTTAAGAACCAATAAGAACACAGTATTTAATTTTCAATGTACAAACCTCCCCCCTTAGCCTTTCAGCTTCTGTCTTTTTTTGGTCAGCATGGCTTCTAAGTGAGGTCACTTCATTTTCCCGACTAGCGATAGAATTTCTAAAAAAAAGCCTTTGTAATTTATTAAAAAGTTAAAAACTGAATTAACTTTACTTATTTTATTACTTTGATTATACCTGTACATTTCAACAATTCTCTCTGTATCGGTCTTTTCTATATAAAAATATATATTAGTTTGATAAACATGAACTTTTTTTCCTATAATTAATTTACCCTTTTTAAAATCTTCATATCGTCGTTCATTGTCTGCAATTCTTTTCTCCAACCTTAACGAGACTTTTATAGTTTAGAGCCTTACACACCGTGATTTAAAGGTTGCAAGCTCTTACGCCAAAATTCATAAGAAGTTTGCCAGTTACTTCTTAAAAACTAAAGCTAAAAAAACAGTGCTTTAAAGTTCTAAAATTGTCATGTTAAGGGCTACACAAAAGTCGACCCTGTCATGTAAATTGATGCAACTTAAGATCGTCATATTTTACGAGTTTCAGGTCGCCTTTAAAGTCTCATCTTTTGTGGGTAACCCTGTATATATGATTGTTAAAATAAATTCGAAATATAAGGAAGACGATTTTTCCGACTCAAATGCCGACGTTAATTCTCAATGTTTGTGTACACAGGAAGCAAGCACACCACATGTATCAAATCCCCGCTCACCTTAGATCCCCGCTTCAACCGGCAGTCAGTTACTAACACTCATATTCACAACTCCATCTCTACCCTGGCTCCTCCATACCACTTTTTTTTACGAGCACTACAGATAATTATAGATCGAAAGATAATTACATTTTCTTTAACTAGATCATTGCCAAAATTACTAAAAACTAAAAAATCTACAAAAATATTATGAAAATGTTAAGGATACTATAGATGGACTACCGTATTTAAATAATCAAATTAGTCCCAGTTTAAAGTAGAAATTGACGATAATAAATGGAAGCCCTGAAGACTGTTTGGGGGAGGTTCGGAGGCCCTATGGGGACGCGCATTGCCGAAAATAGGTAAAATGAGGTTCGGAAGCTGTGCAAAGGAGGTTGCCTTCCCTACCTCTGTACATAGACACATTCAATAATTTTTCAATCTGTTTGTTAGCAGTTAACAGAGCGGATCGGCTTATCAAGTTACTGTTTGTTCTTATCTACAGTTTAACCTAGAACTTCGAAGACATTAAAAGAAGCTTTCTTAACCTACCATGATAATGGAATGTTGTAGATATTTCGTCTTTTCATTGAATAATTATATGGAGCTGTTACAAATTATTCCTCTGTGTTTCCAGGCTATTTATCTATTTTACAATTACTGAGATTTAGATATAATAGTATAAGACGACATTCCACAGATTCTTTAGATGGGATAAACTGTAATATAACTGAACTTTCAATTAAGTGAATAGTTGGCTCCTTCGTTAATAAATTGAGTCAATCCTCTTTAACTTTGTTTTAGAATAAAGCTCATTGAAATAAAAATTAAACCGCTAACTTTTATAGTTTGGGTGCTAGGGAGGTTTGAAAACAAATATCAAATGAAGGGTCAAAAAAGTGTGAAAATTTTTTATTTTTATTTTTGATAAAATATTAAGTTGTAAAAAATGTTTATACATCCATTTTTCATTTTTTGAAATGTAGTTTTTAGCTCTGTACATTTAATAACAAATAAGTTTTGGGCTATTTTCGAGTTTTTTACGTTCTGTACACTATACATAGAGTTTGTTATACAAACAATTCATTACAAAATCCTTACAGTGGTTCCCCCACCCCTCAGGGTAAAGGTAATCAGTAAAAATTCTTACATTGGTTGCTGCCACTCTTTATTATATCTCTCCCTGTCCAAATTATCCGCTTCCTCACCTAGTCTCTCCTCCTCCCTGGAGATAGACAGATAATTATCATGTTTTTGTCGTCTTTTAAATCCGCCATATTGAATTTAAATAATTTACAATTGTAACTGTTTTACTGAATAATTTTTGATCTATGAAAGATGAACAAAAAAAAGATGAAAATGAAGAACAAGAAATATAGAAATCTCAAAATATTTTATCTTTTATCATGTATATATTCAAAAATATTGTAAAATTTAATTAAAACAAATTATTAGAGCTAAATATGTAACTTTTTAAATAAAAAATGATGAGTCACTTTTAAACCGAAACGAATTTTAGGCAGC
Organism: Eurytemora carolleeae; assembly: GCF_000591075.1. Taxonomy (NCBI): domain Eukaryota; kingdom Metazoa; phylum Arthropoda; class Copepoda; order Calanoida; family Temoridae; genus Eurytemora; species Eurytemora carolleeae. The sequence continues at coordinate 62,109 of NW_019397068.1, read as the reverse complement.
AAGAGCAAGTTGTAGCTTGTACAGTATATACAGCTGGAGTAAAACTGACCCAAGATAGGACAAAAATGGCTGTTATCAGAAATATGACTATCTATACAATTCAAATATAATATATATCAATTATTGTATGTACAATGTATATATGAACACTAAATTGTATAACATCTTCCAATTGGCTGCAATAATAACTTCAAGTGCATTTTTTACAATTGCTTAACTTTAAATATTTTACCTTTGAAGATCAGCTGCTTGTTCTTTTTTAGCTTCAGCTTCTGCCCTTAGTAACCTACAAGAAACATTTTTAAGATTCAAAAAAGACTTTTTTAAAACAAAATTTCATAAAAATTATAGAACTTCTGTTTTCTCTTGCTAAACATTAAGTAAGGATAAATCAAACAGAAATAAAAGAAAATTATCCTAAATCTTTGTTAAGGCAAAAACGATGGTTCCCGGGTACAGTACAGTACAGTACAGGACAGTACAGTACAGAATAATACCTGGCTTTCTCTCTGTTTCTTTCAACCTCATTCCTGTACAAACAAATATTAGTAGTTTAAAATAACCCTCCATTAACAGAGCAGCATGTCTGATTCAGAACAAAAAAAGCTTTTTTAGTTTTTTCCTGTCTCATATCTGATAATTTACATGTTTTTTCCTGTTGCATAAATGTATGTTTCCTGTAGCATAAATGTATGTTGCCTGTTGCATAAATGTATGTTTTCTGTTGCAAAGATATAGGAGTTCGAAAATTTTAGTTTGTGGCAATAACTCAGTTCCTTCAATGCTAGAACTAGTTAACTTACACTCCATGGGTTTTCTAGGTATCTGGAAATTGGGTCAACCTACATCATCTTCAGAAAATTTAAACATCATGGGTTTCGTCGTTTTTTTAAATATTATAGTGTTTCCCTCAAAGGACGAGACAACCGAGACAATTGTACAGAATTTATACCGTCTGTTTTCTTACCTTCTTAATTCCTTGCAATTGTAAACTTAATTTTTTTTGTAAAATCATTTAATAAGCCATTAGAAGGCTTTTCAAAAGGCAGAAGACCTAATTTAACCTTGGGATTGTGATATTTTAAGAGAAAACACATGTTTACATTATTTCAGACAATTGATCTTCTTACAGTCTTCACTCTTCATGTTTAGAAGAACTTAATCCACATCAATTAACTTGGAAGAATACTAAAGCTATGCAAACTTGGGAGTTGCCCAAGGAGTCACCCGCGCTTGTCGCGTAAAATTACAAGAAAGAGAGAGATTATAGCATTTTGTCTAGGACGGGCTAGGGGGCCGAGCGCCCCGGCTAGAACAGTCTCTCAGTCTTGTAGCTTAACGCGGCAAGTGCGCGTAAATCCTTTGGTCTTCTATCTGCAAACTGTTACTCACCTTTTTCTTGACAAAGCTTCTTCTGAGATAAGTCCAGACCTTTAAACAATTGGTGATAAAGGGACTGTTTATGTAGTTTAAAGTGTCCTGATCACTCCGTGATAAAGGGACTATTTATATAGTTTAAAGTGGCCTGATCCCTCTGTGATAAAGGGACTATTTATATAGTTTAAAGTGGCCTGATCCATCCGTGATAAAGGGACTATTTATATACTTTAAAGTGTCCTGATCCCTCCGTGATAAAGGGACTATTTATATACCTTAAAGTGGCCTGATCCCTCCGTGATAAAGGGACTATTTATATACTTTAAAGTGGCCTGATCCCTTCGTGATAAAGGGACTATTTATATACTTTAAAGTGGCCTGATCCCTCTGTGATAAAGGGACTGTTTATTTAGTTTAAAGTGGCCTGATCCCTCCGTTAAAAACGTTACATGCCCGATTTACAACGGAATTCCTTGTAAACCTGAGTGAAAGATAAATTACTTATAATTGCTGTAACTTTTAAAATAGATTTCTAGCAGGAACGCATGAGAAAAATGACGAAATTTATCTTTTTTTCCAGATATCAAACAACGAGCATTATTTATTCTCTTTAATAAAAATTACGTACGGTGTAAGTTGATTGAGTAAAGACACATTGTATAATTAAGATCTTCATTTTTTAACATTTTGACTCTCATTTCATTTAATGAAAAACTAGCTGAAGTGCCCGGCATTGCATAAAAAATTGAAATTAAAAATAGATTTTTTTTGTAGCCCATGAGCGTCCATAAAAATGTCAGACCTTTCGGTTTAGCCGTTTGGCCGGCCAGAGGGAACATGTATACAAATGTCTTGTTTTATTTTATAGACATTGTTTAATAAATGTTATAAGTAATGGTCACATATTTACCAAAAACATGATATTGACCTCATTTACTATTCCCTCCCCACTCTTTAAAAAAATTATGTACGCCAAATGGATAAAAAGAATAATGAGCTGTTCAGTTGGGTTTTTAATTTTGGAATTCTTACATATTTTGTTGTTGTTGTAAATACTTGTTGAGGCTCGGATACTCAGTGGGATAGGTTATGAGATACTGACCTGTGTCGTTTACCTGTGTCCTGAGCCCCTGGCTAGGACCCATGGGTTGGAATAGGGGAAAGAGGGAGGGGGGGGGGCATTTATTAGTTGGGAGGGGGCCGAAAATTTTTTAGAACTTTTTAGGGGTTGAAAATAAAACCAGCTGTTTTCATTTTTTGTGGTTAAATAATTACCAATCCCTTCCCATATCGCTCTGGAGAAAGCTGATCCCATAAATCTCTCCCCCTCCAACTTTGATTATCATCTGTGCGCATGTGTTTGGAACCCCCCCCCCCCCCCTCCTCTAGAACTAAATATTTAGCCCCCATCGTAATGTACATCAAGTTAAGGGTTTTAGTCAGTTTTCATTTAAATTTTCCAATCATTTCTGAGCTGAAAACTTTAGCTATCGAGATTATGCTTGATCTCCTGGTTTTACGATGCTATTTAGTTTCAACTTTTCACTTTTTGAACTATTGGTCGTTTGAACTATTGTTCATTTGAACCATTAATTAAAATAGTTCAAAATGATCCAAAAAATAGTTAGAATGAACCAAAAAAAAGTTCAAATGAGCAAAAGATAGTACAAATGAGCCAAAATAAATAGTTCAATAGTTTAATCAAAAAAATAGTTTAACTGAACCAAAAATAGTTCAAATGAGCAAAAAAAAGTTCAAATAAGCTAACATTTAGTTCAAATGAGCAAAAAATAGTTAATTCGAGCAAAAAAATAGTTAAAATGTACCAAAAAATAGTTAAAATGAGCCATAAAATAGTTCAAATGAGCAAAACATAGTTCATACGAGCAAAAAAATAGTAAAAATGTGGCAAACAATAGTTGACACAACACTCTAGCATCTCATATTTAACACATGGATAAATTTGGTCACATGTGGCCGGCCCTATAGACTGTCCTAGCCGCAGCGCTCGCCCCCCTAGCCTGTCCTAGCCGCAATGCTCGGCCCAGAAAATTGTCTTAACCTAAAATAACCCTAAAGATATACTAGTTTTGTATAAAATTTTTTTCAATTTTTTTTTGCTCATTTGAACTATTTGGTTCTAACTATTTTTTAGGTCATTTGAATTATTTTTATGTCCATATGGTGAAATATTTTTTGGTTATTTAAACTTTGTGATGAATGTTTGACCTATTTCGATCTTTATGGAAATAACAAATTTTAAACTGCATACCACAAACCAACAAATCTGACGTTCCTAGAATCAAATTTGTTGATTTTAATATTTAATCTCGAGATTAGCAAAAAGAGAGGATCAATCATTAATACACCATTCTATAGTTCCTAGCTTTGTACACACAAATGTTTACTAATATTGATAGACTATAAGTTAGGCCCAGAGATAAGAGAATTACAGAGATCGATTATCAGCTAAAATATGCGATATTTTCCACAGCACGTACAGTACTGTAAACGACCTATCAGCAAACATCTGTATTCAGGGATATTTAAGGATCCTTTGGATACAAAACACAAAATCTTCAAATAAGACTGAATTCATAAATGTTATGTTTAAAATTGGAGTATTTCTTTAAAAAATGTAAAACTTAAAACCTAAAAACCTATCTTGATAACGTAGCATGCCTTGTCGGGTCAAGTTAGACCTACGTAGCCCACCCTGTGAAAGGAGATAAGCAGTCTGTGTTTAGGCCAGAATCAGCTTATAATAAACAAATATGCTGTACGCTCTCGGTATATTTTATAATCTATGCAATTAGTAAGGGATTAGTGTACATCATCACTCTATACACTATAATCTCGTTGGTTAATACACATTCGATATCCAAGAAAGAAGTTTAAAATTCAACCAAATTGGCTCAAAAATTCCAACCAATTTGGTTCAACCGTTTGGCCGGCATAGCTGATAAATATAAATATAAATATTTATATAAATATAAATATATATATGAGCTAAGAGCATTATGATATAGAATAATGGTATACTTTTAATTCTCAAATGAATGAATATGGGGAAAATTTTTCTTTTTCCCCCTCCAAATATTGATTGTTTGGGGGAATAATAATGGTCAATAATGGCAAAATTTCTTTAATTGTTGACACAAATCATGACGTAAATTGAAGACATTAATTAGTAATTTTTATTGAATTTGCGCATTTAATATAATTTGATCTACTATCATAACCAGTTAACTCTGAAATAGGAAGACGACTTTATAACAATACTTGCGTATTTGATGTTATTACAAAGCAAAGTTTTACCCGACGCATATTAAATCACCAATTAAGTGAAATGGATCTGCTTACACCGCACAACTTTTACCCATGCTCTGGCTCATAATAAATGCTATTTAAAGTTAATACTCGAGTCTAAAAGTCGTCTTCCTATTCCAGAGTTTTCTGGTTATTACTGTATCACTTCAGGGGATAAAAAAACAATCTTCACGAATATAAATCAGAAATTGTTTAATACTTTTATTGAATTTGTGCATCTAATTAAACTTAATTTGTCATTTAAGGTGATAATTTGTGACGCAGTTAATAGGATGGAATGGATAAGTTGAAATCACAGAATTTGTAACATATTTGTCAGATAAATAATAACAAAACAAAAATACCATTCAAATTCTAAAATAACGACACTGTACAGTACAGTACAGTACAGTACAGTACAGTACAGAACAGTACAAAAAAGTACAAAAAACTAACATTACACTTCTAAAAACACGGAATGTAAAACAAAAATTATCTGTCAAAAAAAGATAAAAAAAAGATTAAAACAGAAACACATTTTTTACAAGATGAAAGATATGTCAATAGTAAAAAAGTAAAAATATGTCGATTATTGCAGTTTCGTTCTTTATCACATTTTGAAGTGGCGGAAATGGCCGGATTTTTCCGGCCTTTACTGAAGAAATATATACACTTTTCCCGCATTTCTCGGTTTTGATTTTAGAAGATTTTCTCGGGACCCTGGAATTCCCTGGATAAACTGGTCTGGGCCCTAGATAAGCCTTGAATGAGAAAGGTAGTTGATAAGTACAGTGTGAACGAACTGATATTGGGCTAGGGTTTGAACCATCAACATTCGCTGCTCTCGTAAATGCGTCAAAACCTAAAAACGAAAAATGTTTGATTCTAATAATTTCTCCATTGTTTCTTATTAATTAGAAATGCTCAAGTAACTTTAACAGAGAACCCAAAAATGTAAATAAAAATCGGGTATTGCCATCTATGCATAGAGGTTCACATAAAATTACGCTTACAGTAGATTTTGGTAAAAACTACTAGTTAAAGAATGTGTTATAATTATTTACAAAATATACTAAGCAACATACAAGACGACAATTGTAAATCCTAAAATTCCAAACTTTTTGAACAACAAAATAAACAACCAGCAAAATCAAAACTGAGGGGGAGGATTCGTAAAAAACGTTTTGCTAAATATTCAAAATGTTTTCTTTAAAAAACTCTTACCTTGGGTACATCAATATCAATATTATGATCTACACAGTAGAGGAGAATATCTGCAAGTATAGTTACCCCTGTTCTACCAACCCCGGCAGAACAGTGAAGTAGGACAGGGGGGTTCTTGTTATTACCAGCAGGAATCTCACCCGCCTGAAACAGGGATATATATTTACTTAATTTTTTTCTAGAAATTTTATCTTTAAGTATGATCTGTTTTCCTTTATGTTAGGTGTGTTTACGCACAGCCCAAAATCTGTTAAAAGGTCCTATTGCTGAATTAGGGATAATAAATGAATATTTGGGTAAAAAACTTCATGTCCAATATTTCATTTTTTTACCCAGAACATTAAAATCATTATTAGAAAAATGCTTGAAAATAAAAAACCCTAAATATAACAGTTGTCAGCGTCTATATCAATACAATTATGACGATTTTCTATTTCTCATATCAAGTTGATGGATGATCAAAATGGAAGTAAAAATGTTGTGCTATCGGCCTATCCCCTATTTCTTTCTTTCCAGAAAATTTACTATATCCAACCCTGATTCCATAATTAATGCTGTATCATCAACATCAACATCAACATCAACATCAACATCAACATCAACATCAACATCAACATCAACATCAACATCAACATCAACATCAACATCAACATCAACTACAACACCAACATCAACATTCTATACCTTGAAGCTGTATGTAGGAGCTGTAAAGTTGTTGTGGTGTAAGAACCCTGATTTGAACTAAAATTTTTGGTAATTGTGAAATCTCCAATTTCAATGGAGGATCCGTCGTTTTGAGGCCAATATGGGATACAGGCAGAGGTTTTGGAGGCTCCAGATACTTCAGTTAGCATCACAATAAGATGTACATCGCACATATGTACCATAGTCCAGAAGTTATGTACAGTACATGGTAAGGGACCCTGAAAATTAATTAGAATAAAATTAACAATTTACAGAAATCCAAACATAGTTAACATTTTAGTTAATTTACACATTCAATAAAATTAGAAAATTGATTAAAAATGTCTTAATATTGTATTTTTTGGAATGGAATTAGTTCAACTCCGACCAGTTACCACTATTACACTGGGACAGTGTACACTGTTCTCTTAACGTTTATTGCGTATTGTACACTATACAATAGAAGGAGGGGGCGTAGGGTTTCCGTACACTTTGCTTTGACGTTTTTGGACTGCTGAAGTACTAGTTTTTGCGTAACAACATAACAATGGCAGCCGATCTAATGTAAACAAACATGAGTTAGTATACGGCGAATCTTCATCTAACGCCAGAAATGCCAGATGTTTGTTTATATCATTTGTTTTATTGTTTACAATCTTTATTATTGTCAGTTGTAGCTCCCTTCTATTTCATAATCCTTGGTTGCCACCCGCGACCGGCGGGTTTCCTGATGCTCTAGCAGCCTCGTAAATGAAGAGGACCGGCTAATCCTGCTGGCAAGCTATAAAGGTTACCTGTGCTGCTATATAGAACCGTTGACTGGATCCAACTGTTGCGGATATATGACTTGCGTTGATATAACCATACTTATTATCCTTAAACAATAAATCATTATTATTTTTATAAACTTAGTATTCTTATTGATCCCTACCCCCCCCCCCTAATTTTTCAGAAAGTTCTAAAATGCAGAAGTATTTCTTTTTAAAAAAAGACGAATATTGTAGCAAGAGCCAATTTACAATATCGTCTTCCTTTTCACGGAAGAACTCCACGAAAAAGCTAATCTAAATCCTCTAACTAGTACGAGAGAAAAACATGGAAATAAATATAATTCAAGAAATAATCTATTTGCAAATAGTGAAAGCCAGAAAGTAGTCGAATGAATGTCGTCGTTGTTCTTCCTTTTACTTAAGAAATGTCTCCATGGAATTTTTAATCTGAAAATTTACAATTACAATAACAACACAGGTAGAACAATAAATGTCGTCTTTTCAAGATTTAAGTTCGCGATAAATCTGAGGCAGAAGCCCTTAAGGAATTACACGAATGCTCTCTCTATTTCTTGTCATTCAACGCAGCATGCGCGTTACTCCTTTTAGCTACTGCCTCAGGGTTTATGAACGACCCACCTCTTAATCTTGAAAAGACGACATCTAGTGTTCTATCTGTGTTATTATTAATCTATGGCTGCAATGTTCAGTTGCAAATTACAAAGAAAGAATGCCACTTTTTAATTACTAATTTTTATGGTTTTTGTAAAATGTATATACCTTCTCGTTGTTTATTCTAACTCTGTTGGTATCATACGGTACAACATCTTTAAACCGGTTTCTAGGGATATTCTCCGGAAGGTTTGCTACATCAGTTGTACAGCCTACACAATCATTGATTCATTAACTCATTGATTCAAAAATTCATTTATTCAGAAATTCACTGATTCAATAAATCATTGATTCAATAAATTATTGATTTAATAATTCATTGATTCAATAATTCATTGATTCAATAATTCATTGATTTTATAATTTATTGAACCATTGATGCATTGATCCATTGATTCATTGAATCATTGATTCATCGATCTATTGATCTATTGATCAATTGATTCATTGATTCATTGAGCCTTTATTTACTTGATTCACTAATTCTTTGATTCACTGACTCACTGACTCATTGACTCATTTGCATTGATTCATTAAACCATTGATCTTTTGATTCTTTGATCCATTGATCCAATGATCCAATGATTATTAATTCATTGATTAATTATTTCATTCATTAATTAATCCTTTGATTCTTTGATCCATTGATCTATTGAATCATTGATTCATCTGTCCTTTGATCTGTTGATCCATTGATCTGTCGATTCATAATAGATTTTGATCTATTCATTCATTGTCATTGATCCATTGATCCATTGATCCATTGATTCATTGATTCATTGATTCATTGATTCACTGACTCACTGAGTCACTGATTCACTGATTCATTGATCATTAGATTTATTGATTCATTGATTCATTGATTCATTGATTCACTGAGTCACTGATTCACTGAGTCACTGATTCACTGATTCATTGATCCACTGATTCATTGAACCATTGATTCCTGAATCCATCGAACCATTGATTCATTGAACCATTGATCAGTAGATTTATTGATTCAGCAATTCCTTATTTAATTAGTTCATTAATTTATTGATTAGTAAATTCTTTGACATTTTTGTTCAATAATTTATTGAATCATATTTTGATTGAGTCATTGAATCATATGTTCATTGAAAGTATTCAATCTTTAACGAATAATTAGTAAGTTAATTTTTATATTTAAAATAATATCTAGAGAATAAATAATGAGAAATCACCATAAAGTCCATTTTATAACTTTTTTTATTTTCTTCAAAAAATTCCTACCAGTTGATTTTTTCTTTGGGATAGTTTGAAATTCTCTGACCACCTCCCCCTCTTGCAGCTTAGCCTCTAAATCAGAAAAAATATCATAATAAAACAAAATGTTAGAATAGAAAAATATGTGATTTCTTATTTTTTTGTCTAATGTCTAGTTTCTAGTGTCCAGAGTCAGGTTTCCAGCATCTAGAGTCTAGTATCTAGTGTCTAGTATCTAGTGTCTAGAGTCTAGTATCTAGTGTCCAGAGTCAGGTTTCCAGCATCTAGAGTCTAGTATCTAGTATCTAGTGTCTAGTATCTAGTGTCTAGAGTCAGGTTTCCAGCATCTAGAGTCTAGTATCTAGTGTCTAGAGAAAGGTTTCTAGCATCTAGAGTCCAGTATCTAGTGTCCAGAGTCAGGTTTCTAGCATCTAGAGTCTAGCATTCAGTGTCTTAAGTAATTAGTCTTTTGTCTAGTTTCTAAAGTGACAAGTGTGAAATGTCAAAAGTGTCTAGTGTCCAGTGTCCAGTGTCCAGTGTCTAGTGTCTAGTGTCTAGTGTCCAGTGTCCAATGTCTGTGTCAAGAGTCTAGTGTCTAGAGTCTAGTGTCTAGAGTCTAGTGTCTAGTATCTAGTGTCCAGTGTCAGTGTCCAGTGTCTAGTGTCTAGTGTCCATTGTCTAGTGTTCAGTGTCTAGTGTCTAGCCTTCTAGTGTTCAGTGTCTATTCTTCTAATGTCCAGTGTCCAGTGTCCAGTGTCTATTGTCCAGTGTCTAGTTTCCAGTGTCTAGTGTCCAGTGTCTAGTGTCCAGTGTCTAGTGTCCAGTGTCTAGTGTCCAGTGTCTAGTGTCCAGTGTCTAGTGTCCAGTGTCTAGTGTCTAGAGTCTAGTGTCCAGTGTCTAGTGTCCATTGTCTGGTGTTCAGTATCTAGTGTCTAGTGCTTAGTGTCTAGTGTTTAGTGTTCAGTGTATAGTCTTCAGTGTCTAGTGTCTAGTGTCTAGTGTCCAGTGTCTATTGTCCAGTGTCTAGTGTCCAGTGTCTTATGCCCGAAGGCTATTGTCTAATTTCCTGAATATTTTTTGTAATTGATAGAGGTAAAACTGCTTTAACTGACCTAAGAATGGTCCAATGGACTGCTTGGGTATTTGAGAGGGGACTTTAAATTCCCGAAGAGGACTTGAGGACCTTATTGTGTCAGAGAGCAGATCGGGTCTGGATCTTAACATGATCGTTCATATTCATTCATTTAGTTTTGGATTTAATAATTTAATAAATTAAATAAATCAATAAATTCTACTATTCAATTCTTCATAAATATAAATTTAAATAATGAGAATTGTACCTTGTGAGCCCATGAAGATTAGCAAGCATCATGGCCCCCATACCCCGCCCACTAGAATTTCTGCTCTCATCCCCGTCCGCTGATTTTCCATCAGCTGATTTATCAGATTTCGTGGATTTTAAAGATCCAGATTTTACCGCCATATTTAGGCCCCAGCGTTTCCGTCCTTTTGGTCTGAAAAAAAAATCAATATTGTATAAAACAAATTCTAATAAAAATTGGCAATTTAATTTTTATTAGAATTCAGCCAACTAAAAACATCATTGAAAATTCTTACTTATGTAAACTCTGCGGTGAAGATTCGTCAGCATGAAGGGAGGAAAGGGATTTTTTGTGCAGTCCGCCACTTAGTGAGCTTAGGTCAGAGTGTACATTGCCCATCTTTGAAGACAACTTCTCCTAAATCAGCGCCATTTTGAAATTTGAAATTTAGATAAAGGCATGTAACACAATGAATAATTCTAAAATAACAAAATTACCTTTTTGTCTTGATTTATTTAAATACCAATAATAATACCTGGTTATTTGGCGGCGGCGAGCTAATATTTGAATTATTTACGCTGGAGATAAGAGATAGATCTGAACTTGCAATATTCTTCTTTACTGCAGGTTCTAAAGCAAAACAAAAATAATTAGAAATTATCAAAAATATTCAAAAAACATTTTTAAAGTTCAAAAACTAAAATGTTCAATTCTTGAACGTCGGAAAATATTTTCTTTTGTCATACTTTTTGTTTAAATTCCTTCCTTTTTTATTTTATATTATTTCTTAGTTGTTTAATTAAAGAAATATCACTAAAAATTACATTCAACGATGTCTTTATTTGGTAAAAATTGAAAACTAAATAACTACCTAGATACTGTCTCATCTCAATCTTGCGCCGGGCTGGCTCAACATTGGGTCGACTAAGATTTTCGTTAGATTTCGATTTTTCAATTGTTTGTGTCGACTCTATCGATAAATCTTCTCGACTTAAAGTAATCGCTTTTCTGATATTTAATCTATTTGCTGGCGGTTGCTCACTCGTTGCAGGACTATTTTCTTGACCCGGACTATTTTCCTTTGAACTACTTTGGTCGATTTTAATTGGACTTCGGTCGACGTTTATCCCGTTAGGTCGGGACGGTCCATCAACAGTATCGTCAATATATATCTCGTCGTTAGAATCGTCCGCTTGGCCGCCAAAATCCTGGAATATTATCTTTTTAAAGGCAGATTGTTCTATTTAAAGGGAGATTGTTCTTTTTAAAGGGAGATTGTTCTTTTTAAAGGGAGATTGTTCTTTTTAAAAGGAGATTGTTCTTTTTAAAGGGAGATTGTTATTTTTAAAAGGGAGATTGTTCTTTTTCAAGGGAGATTGTTCTTTTTAAAGGGAGATTGTTCTTTCTAAAGGAAGATTGTTATTTTTAAAGGGAGATTGTTATTTTTAAAGGGAAATTGTTAATTTTAAATAGGAGAGTCTGGCAAGACAATGAAGTTGAGCTGAGAATTTTTTGATAAATCATTTGAGAATTTTAAGACGTTTTTATGGTATTATAAAATTGCTATAGTAAGGGCTCAAAATCGAGCTTTAAAATCCGCTTTCTAAATATTTCTCTAATACTGCATTCTCAGCTTAATAACTATGTTTAGCCAGACACTCTCTTTAAAGGTGAAAAAAACATTATCTTTCGCACTGTTACTCATATTAAGATTTATAAAGGAGCAACTATTATAAAGGAGCACCGAGGATCAGGTAACTATTATAAAGGAGCACCGAGGATCAGGTAACTATTATAAAGGAGCACCGAGGATCAGGTAACTACTATAAAGGAGCACCGAGGATCAGGTAACTATTATAAAGGAGCACCGAGGATCAGGTAACTATTATAAAAGAGCACCGAGGATCAGGTAACTATTATAAAGGAGCACCGTGGATCTGGTAACTATTATAAATGAGCACCAAGGATCAGGTAACTATTATAAAAGTCCCACAAGTCAAAACATCGATTGTTACCAAGATTTAAAAATCCTACCTCCTCTAGCTTTGGTAAAGGTAAATTTTGATAAATGGGTTCGAGTCCTTCACTGGCGATTATCTGTCCTTGGTTCTGATAAATAGGTTCTCCATTCACTTCAACATCATTCTGCTGCTGCACTCCTTGCTGTTGTTGTCGTTGAGTTTCCAGCTGGTGTCCAAGAACTTGCTGTTGTTCAAAGGAAAGACCTTCTAGGTGTGTTAGTAGAAGACCCAGTTGATGTTCATCAAGTTGTTGACCTTCAAGATGGGACAAGATAAGAGCTAGCTGTTGTTGTTGTTGCTGATGTTGCTGATGCTGCTGTTGTTGTTGTTGATGATGATGTTGTTGATGCTGATCTTGCTCCACTTCATCTTGCTCCACTTGATGGAGGGATATCCGCTTATTCTCTCTCTGAAAAAAGTTTTGAATTATAAATGAGTCTTTTAACAAATTACAAGATATACAACACATATATATACTTGTACTAAAACATACATGTACTTGTACTAGTACATATATGTACTTGTACTAGTACATATATGTACTTGTACTAGTACATATATGTACTTGTACTAGAACATACATGTACTTGTACTAGTACATATATGTACCTGTAAATTTTTTGTGGCCTTTTAAACGATTTTAAATCGTTCTTTTTGAATTAGAAATAACTTCATTACTAGTACATGCAGCGAGCTTTTCATATAATTTGCCTAATTTTGACGATGACAGGAACGATATGCAAAAGTCAACCAAAAACGATCCAAAAACAAACGTGTTATAACGATTGCTTTTGTATTGTTTTTACTTTTTTTAATGATAGAATATTGCAAAATTAAAAAAATGCAAACTTAAACAGAAAACAGTTTTGAAATTTCGGAATTTTACTAAAAGTAAAAATTGTATATCCCGTTTCAACTGAAATAGCATTTACTGGAACTGTAAGAATAATCTGCAGTATCCTTTGAACCTTTGACTGATCCAGGATAATGGACGAATCCTTTGAACCTTTGACTGATCTAGGATAACGGCGTTGCCAGTGAAAAATATCTTTTTCAAAATATCTTATGTCGCTTAAACACTCTTTTATACCAATATTTACGTCCTAGAAAATATCAAACAAATGTAACGTCAGCTGTGTTAAGAGCAAAGTGTCCGATAGCGTACATTCCAGTTTAACGTAAATTTGAACAATATTTTAAAGAAAAACACACAGAGCAATGGCCAGTCAAAGATCTAAAGGTTACCAAAAGAAAATCGAGGGTATTGCATGGAAGGTCATTTGAATTATGCTTTCAGTCCCTTTAAAAAAACAAATTACAAATTAGAGGATTTGCATGATTTATAAACTTTCCAAACTGTTGCACCTTCGTAAGTTGAAATCTTTAAAATGGATTTTTTGACAATTTTTTCTTAATTATTTATTTATGGTGTTTAGGGTTAAAAAAGAATGTCCTAATATTGATCAAAAATACGAGAAGTAATTATCATGTTTAGTGTACTGTAACTTATTTCACCCCCTCCCCCTCCTCACTTTCAACAGACGAAAGTTCAAGTAACCAGGGGTTTTCAGGCCCTAACGTGTGTTAAGCCCCCTGGAAAGAAAAAAGGTACGCCCCTGTTCAAAATCATAACTTTAGTCTTAACAGTCGTCTTTACAATATATATTTATGGGTCTCACTGTAATCGATGGAATAGTACATGTACTCGTAAAGTTTAAGTGCAAAAATACGGTACATATACATGTGTGTTGATGTTGTACAGGCATGTACCGTGTACCTCTGGGCACATATACATATGTGAAGATGTTGTACAATGTACACGTATGTACCATGTACCTATTAGTACATATGCATATATGTAGATATTGTAATGCGTGCACCATGTTCTAATTGGTACATATACATATGTGAAGATATTGTACATGTACCATGTACCTGTTGGTACATATACATTTGTGAAGATGCTGTATTTGCATGTACCATGTACCTATTAGTACATATGCATATATGTAGATATTGTACATGCGTGCACCATGTTCTAATTGGTACATATACATATGCGAATATGTTGTACTTGAACCATGTACCTGTTTGTTACATATACATAAGAGAAGATGTTGTACAAGCATGTACCATGTACCTGTTGGTACATATACATAAGTGTAGATGTTGTACAAGCGTGTACCATGGACCTGTTGGTACATATACATTTGTGAAGATGCTGTATTTGCATGTACCATGTACCATGTACCATGTACCATGTATTGTACCTGTTGATCGTAGATATAATTATGTTGTCCAGCAGGATTGTAGGTTTCATTAATAATATTGTTCAGAAGCTGAGATTGATCCTGATCCCCTATATTATACACAGCATTTAACTCCTGAAAAAAAACATAAATTAATTATATTTAAAAAATATGAAAAGCTTTTCAATCTTATTTCAAACAGGTTCCAAACAGGTTCTAAACAGGTTCTAAACAGGTTCTAATAGCATTCAACTTCTAAACAAAAATTAAACAAAAAATTTATAATTGTTTCTAAATTCTCCACACCCCTAAAATCAACTGAATCTTATCTAAAATTAGAAATTTTGTTTATGATTATAATTTATCTTAAATTCATTATATACCCCTTTAATTTTTTAACAAACACTTAATTTAAAATACCTACCCCCCCCCCTCGACCCCCGTAGCGCGAAGGTCAATAGCTTGACATTGAAGTAAAGTATAAAGGCGACGAAGTCAAGTGTGACTTTTAAGGAGGGAAAGGCAGACAACGCCTTTACGACTTCCGAGCCGCAAATGACACCATAGAAATAATTCCGAGCCGCAAATGAGCGTTTAGACTCGAAAACACTTTTGATACTCAAAAAATCCTAAATTGATTCTGTGACGCCATTTGCGGCTTAAAAGTTATTCGAGGGCGGATGCCAACCCCTCCATCAGTTTTTCACGCTCCCCTAAGTTTCCTTCACATGTGCCTGGTTTCAAATTGTTTTCAATCCCCCCCCCCCCCCCCCNTCCAAATGTAAGCACTTTTTAATTTGAAGATCAATGCTTGATCCCTCAATTAAAATGATCCCTCCAGGGTACGAACAACAAGGGATATCGAAGAGGAATTGAATTAATCCGAAGATCAAGAATTAAATTAATCCGTAAATCAAGAATTAAATTAATCCGAAGATCAAGAATTAAACTAATCCGAAGATCAAGAATTAAATTAATCCGTAAATCAAGAATTAAATTAATGCGAAGATCAAAAATTAAATTAATCCGAAGATCAAGAATTAAATTAATCCGAAGATCAAGAATTAAATTAATCCGTAAATCAAGAATTAAATTAATCCGAAGATCAAAAATTAAATTAATCCGCAGATCAAGAATTAAATTAATCCGTAGATCAAACCTTGAGCCTGAGATTCACAAAACAAAAGTTCTACCTTTATAAGTTGAGATAAAACGTAAATGAATTATTCAAACATTTTTTTTCTTTAAAATTATTGATCAAATAGGGGATATCGATCTGCAGGACAACCAGCAACAAAAACACCTGCGATAGTTTTTCAAGTCATGATTTTTAATCAATATCAACACCCCCCTCCCTTTCATTCCAAATCAAATCGATTTTCTTAGCCAACCAATATTATTTTGACATTTAAAATTCGCAAAATAAATGTAATAGCTTTAATCAAAATAAGGATTTGAAACCAAAAACAGAAGCTAGTTTTGTGGTATTTTGATTATTCTAAAACAAAATGAAGTTTCACCCTTAGAATTCATTTTTGTTACTTTCAAAAACTTCAAATATGAATCCTTTTTTAATCAGAGAGTCACCATGGAATACGTGAACAGTCCCTTTTGATTTTCGATAAATAAGTCCTCGAAGTGGAATTATCATTATCACACGGATTTATTTGGTTTGAAGTGGTTTAAATCAGAAATACAGAAGGAGACATTTAAACTTTAATTTCCATAAAAACCTGTTTTAAGATTTAAATAAGAAAAATTTCAAGTTTTAGAAACACAAATTTGAAAGAGAATCCATTAACAAAATCGATAGATCTTAATCTAGATGCAAAGCATATTGGGAAATTTAAAAAAAAAAAAAATATTGAATTTAAAACTAGTTCTGCAAGCTCTGCTATATACGATAATTATATTTGTATCTTAATGATGATACATAGAAAGAAGTATCGTTAAAAAGTCCTCAATCTTTTTAATGAATTATCAAAATGCGCTAAACCCACATAGAAAGCGAATTATCAAATATAGTTTAGTATTTGTAAGATACAAAGACGACATGCTACTGCTGTACTACTAAAGATATTTAATATAATGTATAAATTAAGTTTTAACAAAAGCATAATTTTTGCTTAAATTAAATCCAGTTGCGTAACGATATAAATCATATTAACAGTTGCATACATGATTAAATCGGAAATTATGTATTTATATTTAAAATATTTCCTTCATGTGAAATAGTTTTATAAAAGTTGCATGACTTTTTTACAATTCCTAACTAACCCATCCTTTTCCAATCACGACGTATCACGTGTATCTAAGTAGATGTAAGTATGTCCTTTCCCCGCTCCTTTCAACCTCGACGTATCACGTGTATCTAAATAGATTTAAGTATGTTCTATCCCCTCCCCTTGCAATCACGACATATCAAGTGTATCTAAATAGATGTAAGGATGTTCAATCGCCTCTCCTTGCAATCACGAGGTATCACGTGTATCTATGTAGACGTAAGTATGTTCTATCCCCTCTCCTTGCAATCACGAGGTATCACGTTTATCTAAATAGATCTAAATATGTTCTATCCCCTCCTCTTGCAACCACTAATGAAGCATGAAACTATTTCAATGGATGGGGGCCATTTACTTAAAGATATTAGAATATATCAAAATATTCACACAATCCCTTCAAGGTGATTGTAAGCAAAAGTTCAGTTGACCCTCCGTGCAAAAATGACAATGTCCGAATCACAAAGATACCCTTGATCAATAATGTGAAAGATGTTGTCATTTTTCTTAGTTTAAAGGATTATAATTCTAATAATTACTATATTTCTCCAGCACTAGAAATGTGTTTGCAGAGAAACCACAATTAAAAATAATAAGATTTAAAAATTATAGACATCAACATCTAATTCATACATAGTCAGACAACGCTTTCAAAGGGTACCTATGCAAATCGGACTGTACTATCTTTGCATGGAGGGTCACATGAAATTACATTTACAGTCCCATTAATACATGTATCTTGGTCATGTTTCGAGAAAGTGGCACTCAGAAAATATTCCTAAGGTTATAAAGATAATTATAACAAGTCACGTATATTTTCAAATCTAGTTTTTCAAACTTGAAACCAGATCTTAAATCAACCCTAAGGCCCCCTTATGCCCCCACCCCCGGACAAGTCTTAATTAGTAAGAAAAAATTGACAATCCTCACAGAAGCAGACTGATTAAATTTAGAGTGAAATATTTAATTTCAATTTTGATATTAATGAAAATAAAATTGTTTAGCCTAGAGTTAAAAAGGTACTATTAAACTTATTCAAATCTTAATGAGTCTAAATAAATGAACACTTAAAACCATTTTTGATGAATTTTTTTAAAGTCATAATATAAATATTGAATGAGTCTGTATGTGTCTAATGTATATCATTGTATGTGTCTGTTGTCGAATGGTAATATTATTAAATGTGTCTGTTGTTTAATGTCTATTATGGTATGAGTATAATGTCTAATATTATTGTATGTGTCTAATATCTAATTTTATTGTACGAGTCTAATGTACAATATTATTGTATGTGTCTAATCTCTACATATTATTGTATGTGTATAATGTCTAATATTATTGTATGTGTCTAATGTCTAATATTATTGTATGTGTCTAATGTCTAATATTATTGTATGTGTCTAATGTCTAATATTATTGTATGTGTCTAATGTCTAATATTATTGTATGTGTCTAATGTCTAATATTATTGTATGTGTCTAATGTCTAATATTATTGTATGTGTCTAATGTCTAATATTATTGTATGTGTCTAATGTCTAATATTATTGTATGTGTCTANTTACAAATACATTAATTTCTAAAGGGACTTCTAAAATAAATTTATAAATAAGAGTATTGTATATGTAGCTGCAAATTTTCTTAATATCTTTTAAAGATTAATTGCCGACTTCTTAAAGGGAGTTAAAGCCTAATTTTTTATGACCTTACATTTATTGAGTGGGGTGTCTAATTCATAAGGGTACTCTTGAAAGCTGTGTCTGGTCAAGAATGACTGTGCTATGCATTTTTTTTCTTTAAGTTCGATTAGTTTTAATTGCGGTTTCTCTATGATGTCACTTGCGGATTTCTACTTACAGAATCAATAAGAATAAAAATTAAACACTTTTAAAGCTATAAATAACTATAATATATTTCACATTGTTGATCGGATAAAAGTTTAAATAGTACGTTTGGTAATCGGGCATGCTCCCTTTTTTAATGGAGGGTCCCTTAAAATTACTATAACAGTCCCTTAAAACTACTATGACTGTCCCTTTAATGATCTAAATTTACTCCTCTTTAAACACTTTTTTATTGTTTCACAATCCGATATTCAGGAAAACAAAATGACTTGCTGCTAACTATCATAATTTTTTCCCCATGAAAAGATAGCCGATCGTCTTTTTCTTCTTTTTACTTTATGTTAAAACGAAACTTTTAATCTTCAACGTAAATTTAATGTAAAGAGCAATATAAGTTTATCTTCGTCTTTCTATGATAAAAATTGATAATTTTTCAATACAGAAATTTTAAATTTTTACGTCAAAAGCGAGCAAAAATTTTCGGGAAGGAGCTTAGTCTTTGCCACATGCTAAAATTTGCTAATCCCTATATCTTGATCTATTAGAATTCATAGTTTGAAATATCTAAAGTCATCAGATATTGGGTTGCAAAGATATAGGAATTAGAATTTCAGAGTTTGTAGCAAACACTCAATTCCTTTGTGCCTGTTCCGGATAGAAACGAAAAGATCGTTGCCATCAAAGTTTCGATATTTCTGACTTTTACTGCTCACTTTAAAATTACGTGGACGATCCGTTTTATCAAATCTTTGATTTTTTTCTCAGCTGATTTTGATGAAATCACTGTTTGGAGCGCTCTACCTCACGTCTCTCCGATATAAGCACCAAAACCCGACTGAACAGCGGTGAGCAGTGAACAGTGAACACGTAATAGAGAATACTCATCATAATCTTTATATACATTACACTTGCACACTCCTATTTCAGTTTCACAAATCAATCTAAATCAGTCAAATCCATTCTCAATTTCTTATCCATCCTTTATCCGATCTGATCCCTTTTGCGTCAGCACTCCTCTAAATTTGACTTAATAAAATGAAAAAATAAACACTCTTTGATCTTAAGAATTTGCAGGTTTCGAATAATCGTTCCTATAACATTAAGTTTTTTTGATTGCCTAACCCCCCCCCCACAACAAACACACCTAGAAATATAGTTATGTATAGATGATTAAAGTTAAAAATCTAGAAATATAGTTATGTATAGATGATTAAAGTTAAAAATCTAGAAATATAGTTTTGTTTAGATGATTAAAGTTAAAAATCTAGAAATATAGTTATGTATAGATGATTAAAGTTAAAAATCTAGAAAT
>NW_019397068.1:25064-41422 GCF_000591075.1 Eurytemora carolleeae | reverse complement strand
TCCTCCACTTCCGCTTCCGACAGGAACAAAAACGTAATGACAGTAAAGTATAAAAGTGAAAGTATTTAAGAAATGTTAAAGTGAAGTAAGACTGTATATAAATGTATACGTACTACGTGCTAATGCAACTTCATGCTAATTTTAAATTCAATAACGGAGAAATCTTGAACCACGCAACTATATGCAATCTATCTACTGTCAAATGTAGATATACATATACCATAGCTGTCATCTGTAAATGCAATTCACACCGCTGTCAACTGTACATATACAATTTAACACCAATGTCAACTGTAGATGCAATACATCACCACTGTAAACTGTAGATATGCAGTATAACAACACTGTAAACTGTAGATATACAATACACCAGCACTGTCATCTGTTTTTGCAATATAACACCGCTGTCTACTGTATGTATGCAATATATCCCCACTGTAAACTATAGATATACAATCTATCATCACTATCAACTGTACATGCAATATAAAAACGCTGTCAACTGTATATATGCAATATAGCACAGCTGTCAACTGTATATATGTAATATAACACAGCTGTCAACTGTATCTATGCAATATATCACAGCTGTCATTAATGCATTAATGCGTAGGTCGAAAGGCATATAAACTGCACACTAAACAGCAATGAGCACATATACGTTATATTCTGAAAATTATGCATCAGCTATAATAGGGACTGTGAGTTTTGTTCTAAGTGAACCTTGATGCGCAAAGATGGCGATGAAGAAATGAAGAAGTCAAAATCTAGCTTTAGTTTGAAGGGAGTATTTGGCAAAATCTAGCTTTAGTTTGAAGGAAGTATTTGGCAAAATCTAGCGCTTCAGTTTGAAAGGAGTATTTGGCAAAATCAAGCTTCCGTTTGCAGGAAGTATTTTGGCAAAATCTAGCTTCCGTTTGAAAGAAGTATTTTGGCAAAATCTAGCTTTAGTTTGAAGGAAGTATTTTGGCAAAATCTAGCTTCCGTTTGCAGGAAGTATTTTGGCAAAATATAGCTTTAGTTTGAGGGGAATGTTTGGCAAAATATAGCTTTAGTTTGAGGGGAATATTTGGCAAAATCTAGCGCTTCAGTTAGAAGGAAGTATTTGACAAAATCTAGCTTCCGTTTGCAGGAAGTATTTTGGCAAAATCTAGCTTTAGTTTAAGGGGAGTATTTGGAAACATCTAGCTTCAGTTTGCAGGGAGAATTTGGCAAAATCTAGCTTTAGTTGAAGGGAGTATTTGGCAAAATCTAGCTTTAGTTTGAAGGGAGTATTTGGCAAAATCTATATTGGTGAGAACTTGAAGAGTTTAGATCAGAAGTGGTGTTGGTGTGTGTATATGAATAGTTTAGATCAGAGTGGTATTGGTGTGTATATGCATAGTTTAGATCAGAGTGGTATTGGTGTGTATATGAATAGTTTAGATCAGAGTGGTATTGGTGTGTATATGAATAGTTTAGATCAGAGTGGTATTGGTGTGTATATGCATAGTTTAGATCAGAGTGGTATTGGTGTGTATATGCATAGTTTAGATCAGAGTGGTATTGGTGTGTATATGAATAGTTTAGATCAGAGTGGTATTGGTGTGTATATGAATAGTTTAGATCAGAGTGGTATTGGTGTGTATATGCATAGTTTAGATCAGAGTGGTATTGGTGTGTATATGCATAGTTTAGATCAGAGTGGTATTGGTGTGTATATGAATAGTTTAGATCAGAGTGGTATTGGTGTGTATATGAATAGTTTAGATCAGAGTGGTATTGGTGTGTATATGCATAGTTTAGATCAGAGTGGTATTGGTGTGTATATGCATAGTTTAGATCAGAGTGGTATTGGTGTGTATATGAATAGTTTAGATCAGANCCCCTCTTTATACGTACACATAAAAAGTCCAGCTAGCACAACCAGCAAAGAAGAAAATGAAACAAATTGATAAAAGTATGATCATAAGATAAGAATACGATAAGAAAGAAATTATTTTACTATTTTGATAAATTTTTATCTGAGTGTTAAAATTTTTCAGACAGTTCATCAAACGGCTTAAAACCCCCCATGTCTTCACCAAAGTATTAGCAGATGTATTGGAAAACAATATACTGGCTTTCTTTTCTTTGATGGGATTCTATGGAATTGGTAAAGACGATTATCTCTTTTTCCTCGCTCGCAAAAATATGAGCATTTATAATTTTTTCTTTTATAATGACAAATTTACGAATTGCCAAGACAAACCGGTTCATAATCTTTGTTCTCCTACCTCTGTACTGTACGCGGTGTATCTAGAAACCGGTTCCTGGCCCCCTCCTCCACTTCCGCTTCCGGTCAAATTGTCATAGGTCCGGTTCAAGTCCGGATTTGTCTAAAATAATATATTTAAATTTATGTTAAAAAAATGCTATAAATGCAAAAAACTTAATCTTCAATTAAAAAAGATGTATTGAAAACATTGTATTGGAACATCCTAGAATCATGTTCAATTCCATACCATTCCTAGAGTCCATGGGATTTTTTCTAATGAAAATTTCATAATATTTTATTATAGTTTCTCTAAAAATATCACTAACGGATTTCTGCACCAGAAACAATGGAGGAAAATGTGAGAATTAACATTATTGATGAGATAAAGGTGTAAAGGGTACCATTGTGAATCGGGACCTTCTATACTGGACGTTCATGAGATATTACAACGACAATCCATTTAATGGAATTGTAAACATCATGTAACTGATATCTTCTACATTGTTTTTCTGTAGCAGAAATGCGCGAGTCACTTTAGTAGAAAACCAAAATTAAAATAACCATGTTAAAAAATTATAAACCGGGAAATCTAATTCATACGTAATCAGTCTAAGCTTTAAGGGTACTGTTGTGAATCGGACCTGCCCCTTAGGCAAAAGAAGGATTTCTTAAAATTTAACAATTCCTTTGAGCAGAAATAGTTCCAAGTGTGAGTTAAAAAATCCGAACATGTTGCCCGGAAATACAGGAAATTAACCGCATTAAAAAAATCACCTGATTGTGTCGACCGGCCGCCGGCCCTAACGTCCTCCTAGACACGAGGTCGGGAGAGGATCCTCCGACCAGTGGAGGCAGGGTCTGCGAGGCGAGGTCTGGAGTACTACTGGAGAAATGAGAATGGTGTTCCCCAGGGTAGGGTGGTGGGGGCTTATATATTGTTAAATGGTTTAACGGATCAAACCCGTCTCCTAGAAAATACTTTAGTGATAACCAGAAATGTTGATGGAAGACTTGTCCCAACACTTGCATAATGTATATAAGCGATAAAAAGAAAACTTTGGAATGGGAAGACGACTTTTGTGCTCAAGTATAATTTTAAATAGTCCAATGAACATGAAACAATGCAAATTGTGCAGTGTGCACAGACTATTTTCTGAATAATTGATGACTATGGCTACTAGTAAAACTTTTTCCTTTGTAACAACATCAAATATATCTTTTAAAATATTTTTTTAATAATTTTCGCTGACGCTGGATTTTCGAACATTCCTGGAAAATATGAAAATGCCGTCTTCATTATCAAAAATCCTCGAAACAGGAATACATGTTTTCAAAAGTAACTCTCAGATTATGAAAAATACAAAATGTTATGAAATATCAACTATTTACAAATGCGTCGAAAAATAATCGATGACTATTGTTTGTAATATCTGAATGATTTGTTTGGAATTAAATTGATTTCTTTACGATCCGAGTTGAATGTTGCATCTTTGTATGAACACTACGTTCTTCGGTATTAGTCGTTTTTAACAATTTTTCTTTTATAGACACAACAAATAGAAGTAAGATTAGTAGCGATCAAAAGCGCTTTATTATCGCATTAAGCCTATACCCCCTTTCATTTTTCGCGCACACTCCCTTTAAGTGATTTTTTCAGAATTGATATACTTCTTAAATACTTGGACTATGATATTGAATGTTTTATGGTAAAACAACATCAAATATCTTTTAATGTCTGCTCATATATATAATAGTCTTAATCCAAGAACAATAATTAAACAATATTCGGAAATTTGTCATTTTTTTGCGTATATGTAAATTGTGAAAGTTGGCCGCAATAAAACCCCCCTGCGAGATATTATTTACGACAAAAACGGTCTTTTTTAACTTAAGAAAAAAAAAAAAATTTATAATGAATGAGTTTGTACCTGCAGTGTTCAGTTCCGGCGTGGAGTAGGTATGTGCACTGTTCAGCGGAAACCAGACTTCAGGCTTAACATGATAAATCAATCAATTAATCAATTTATTAATCAATCAATTAATCAATCAATTAATCAATTTATTAACTAAAAAATTGAAAAGTTTGATTGTTTGACAAATCAAAGACAAAAAAATTAAATAAAAGAAAGGGAAAATCATAAAATAAAAAACTAAGGTTTTAAAATAGTTGGAAACTATTATAAAATAGTTTTAAACATTTTATTCCGATAAAAAAGTCTTCGACAACATCCTGCAATTCCAATCTTATCTATAACTTAAAAGAAGTTAAAAGTATACTTTGACAAAATTAAAATATGTCTTTAAATTACTTTAAGACTGAGAAAATAAAATAAAATCTGCACACCATGCATAAGAAGATTTAAAAAAATGTTAAATACGCACTAAAAGATTTAACAGACTAAAAAAATTAAATCCATACCAAAATAATAGGATTTTACTAGCGTCTAATAACATAGCTAATCTGATATCTTTAAAAGAACTGTAAAGGAAAAAGTAAAGGGGCTGAAACACGAGAATTTCAGGGGTTGATCGAGACCTTTAAAAGGTCTATCTGATAATCTTGTTTCGGGAAATTGATATAAAACTGTGTCAAAATTGTACCAAAACTTCTATATGTAAGATTTGGTGACTCTAAGTTTAAAACAAATCATATTCAGCAAAAACGCAACCAATCTGAAAACTACGATATCCCAGAGGAGCCTGAAAAACTCAAGTTTACTCCTGTTATAATTTGAATTTAATAATTTTTCATTTTTAATATGTATAATTGATAATATTATTTATACGTCATTATCACGTGACCAGAACTCCAACCAATGGTAGCGCAGTATTATCGTCACGTGACCCCGTCTGTATCACGTGACCAAGTCTCGATTCATTTTTCCTTTAAAGTCCCTTTAACCAGCCTAGAAAAAGCTTTGGAAAGCCTGAAGTCGGACATACGGTTAGAGTCCCTTTAGAAACTGTATAAAGTCCCTGGCTTACCTCTAGCTGATTATGAACTCCATGTCCCAGATGAAGATGGCGAAGATCATGTTGAGAAAGGTTTGGTTGTCCAGGTGGAGGTTGCCGGATCTCTGGGTGGGACGAATACATCTGCGCCATCTTAAATATCACGTGATTAACATCCGCCATTTTGCAAACAGTCGCCTTTTTGTAAGCAGTCGTTATATTTTATACAGTCTCCATCTCTAAAAAAGGTTTCTACCTCATTAATATTTGATAACTTTAAACTAATCCTTAATATTTTGCGCGTGTATTTCATTTCTTGCTAAAAATAAAACACCATAGATTTCTCTTATGATGTCAACTAAATTTTTCTTTTGATTACCATTTAAGTTAGTAAGTACTGTATACGCAAAAAGTTTTTACAATTTCAACACTTAAGAAAAATCCAGAGCCATTGTTTGTATCTTACCTGACTCATCCTGTTATTCCCTTTGTACTTAGACATAACAGCGGTTTCATAGTCCGGGGCGGGCCTGTACATTGGTACAATTGTACCAGTTCGTCGGTCCACGCTGCCCTCAAGCCGGTCCAGGTCGTTAGTTGAGCGTGCACCTAAACAAAATGGCGGATTAAATATATTTACTTAAATGTGTCTTAAAGGGACTATAAGTTAAATTTAAAGTGAACCTCCATGCAAAATAGCTTTGCCTGATTTACAATGGTACCCTTAAAAGCTTTTTCTGATCAACTATGAATTAGATATCCATGATTTTGTGTCTTTAAACTGTCAAGTGTTTATTTTAATTTGCTGTTTTTTTTGTGCAAAAGTGACTTGTGCATTACTAGCTTTTAAAAAAACGCTTTAAACAAGTTCTTACAATTTGAATCAAAGAGTCAATTTTAGAATTTTATTTTTGAAGATTTTAACCATTTTCCCAGTTTTATAGGTATTGGACCCCTACATTTATAACTACCCCCATAAAGCCATGTTTTATGGGTAACTTGTAAATAAGATAATGTACTTAACTTATCAAGTGATCTTATCTAAATAAAATTAAACAAAAAAAATCAAAAATAAGTATTAAGGTTTGCATTGCAGGTGGGTTGAAAATATCAAATTTTATGATTTTTTTATATTTTTTAAAGTTATAATCCTTGAAAAAAGATATTACTATCAATAAATCTAATCTACGTTTGCAATAATTTTGAATATCGAAAATTCCTCTTTCTCGAAATACTAAGTTAGTAGATAAAATAAAAGTTTAAACCTAAATAAAATTAATCAAAAAGTAGAATTCAGAATGTTATAAATAAACAAAGTTAAAAACATGTTTAAATTCATATTTACGTGTTAAATAGTCATAGAAGAGATGCTCCTTGTATGCTAGAGAAAATAGATTAATTAATTTTTAAGATCACAAATTGACTCATTGACTCACTGACTTATTCGCTCATTGACTCATTGACTCATTGACTCATTGACTCATTGACTCATTGACTCTACTCATTGACTCATTGACTCATCTACTCATTTGCTAATTCGCTCATTAACTTATTGACTCATTTACTCATTAACTCATTCATTTATTTACTCATTCACTCATTCACTCATTTCTTTATTTACTCATTTACTCATTTACTCATTTACTTATTTACTCATTTACTCATTTACACATTTACTTATCATTTTAAAATTACTTTTTAACATTTTTAAAGTTTATAATCTATGCAACATTTTCTTTCCAAAAATCAACTAATAATCTAGACTCTTGAGTGAAATAAGAGTTTTGAAACATGAACACTTAAGTATGTTGTTGTATGAAAAAATTTTTAATAGTCGTTTTATCAAATACCCAACTAACCAAGTAACGTCATGACGACGTTGTAAATTTTTTTGAGATTTTGTTGTTAATACCTGAAAGGTATCCTGGAGTAAAGAGGGACTGGTTTATGTTAAGACTGGAACTACTCCGTCTAGGGTTGGAACCAGAGGAGAGCCGTCCTACTCCACCTTCACAGTTCATAATTAAAACAGTAATAATAATAACAATAATAATAGTAATAAAATAAACATAAAAATATGAATAATACTAAAAACAATAATGATAATTAAAACTATAAATACTTGATAAGATACCTAGATTTGATATTTTTGGCGGCATATTAGCAAGAGTTAAGTTCATAGAAGCCCCGAGTCCTAAAAAAATCTGATTAATTTTTAAATTCAAAACCTATTAAGATTGACCCCAGTGACCAGATAAATTGAATAGGAAAATATTGTTAAACCAGATTGACGTGGTTCAATCAATTCTCTTGTTGTTTGAACTGGCACACAAAAGAAGTGGTTGAACTATGTCTGCGCAGTTTAAGTACTTCTTGCTATTAATTAAATTAGAGGCCAAATTTAAAGAATTGAAACCGAATCACTAAATCGCTAAAATCCATTTCATTCCATTCCGGCTAAAATCTCAAAACACTGAATACAATTTCAAGTGGAACCAACCAGGTTTGAGCCAAGTCTCAAATTTGAGATGTGGCTCAAATTCTTTAAATTCAGCCTCTGGTCCTTTAAGCAATTAATAGTTGAATGCTAAATATTGATAAGTTTTTCATCTTGTCTTCACTGTAAAATGTACAGCATACACTCTCAATTGTACACTGTATAATTAAACAGTACAGTGTACAGGTTATACTGTACATTAAACACTGTACAGTGCACGTAATCTACCTGTTTGATTGATTGATTGATTAAGTAGAAGCCTGGATGTAGTGTATCCTGATCTACGGTCTAATCCTCCAGAAATTGAACTGTTCCCAGCCCTAAAATTATATTTTTACAAAAATATTTTATAGAGTCTTGTCAATGATTGATCCCAAGATACACAAAACAAAAGTTCAGACTTTTAGGCAATTTGCTTTAGATTGCAGGGAAAATGTTTTTTAAAATATATATTACTATTCTCCAATACCCCCCGCCCCCCCCCCTTAAAACTGATGATTTAAGGCTTAAAAAATTTAAAATTGTAAAATAATCATTTTATTACCTTTTTTCTACAGAAAGTGGGATATTTTGACTTCGTTGTTGAAAGGTTTTTATATCTGCTGCTTTTATTACAGCCGGTCCTAGTTAGACAAATACATAGAAAGATCGATTTGAGAAATAGATAGTGAGTAAATAATTATTTTCAGTAAGTAATTATTTATTTATGAAAAATAACAAAAAAAGTACTAAAACCTCAAAAAAAAGAGGTTGTGGGAATATTTCCCCTCCACCTCTAAAAGAAAAAAGACAAATAGAGAGATAAAAAGACGAACATAGATAGACAAATAGACAAACAGATAGACAGACAACGACCGATAGATAGGCAGACATATAGAAAGACAAATAGACAGATATAGATAAAGATAGAGATAGACAGGTAAATATACAAAAATATATAGTATAGACAGAAAATAGATAGATAGACAAATAGGCAAGCAGAAAAAAATATAAATAGACAGATATATATATATATATATATATATATAAACTATTTAGATAAATAGATAGATAGACATACAGACACATAAATAGATAGTTGGACATATAGGCAGACAACCAGATACACATAAAGATAGACAAATGAATAGATACCTGGAGGAACTTTGTACATATAATCTTCCAGATGAAGAGGAGGGAGGGGGGATGAGGAGAGGGGGTGAGGGGAGGAGAGAGGATGGGATGAAGTGAGTGAGGAGGAGAGTGGATGACTCCCTGGCTCTACAGTTATATTCATCTCACAGCTCTCCGTCGCAGACTGAAAATTAATTAATAAAGTTCCGTTGAAGACTGAACAATATTTTTCCGTTCAAGAATGTATAATTTAAATCTCCTCTATTTTTAACTTTAGTGCTACAAAACAAAAAGAAGGGACTGCAGACATAATTTCAAGTGACCTCCCTCCCTTTAAAGAGGTGCATATGTCTGATTCACAGTCCTTTTTATGACGTCCAAGAGAAAATTAAATCAACATCTGAAACCGCAAAATGCTGTACATACAGCCATGTCTGAAGCCTCATCTTTAAACCTTGTGTTGTGATCCCACCATCATATTCTTTATTTCACAAACATTTTCTATCTACTGATTTATTTATCTTCATTATTTCAGTTTTTATACCTGGTGCATTTTAAAGAATGTATGCTGAAGCACACAGATTTTCCAAACGTATTTTGCGGCATCAGGTTCATTGAATACAAACTGTACACTAAAATAAGGTTCATTGAATACAAACTGTACACTAAAAATAAGGTTCATTGAATACAAACTGTACACTAAAATAAGGTTCATTGAATACAAACTGTACATAAAACTAACTACTTGACATGAAAAATAGTGTTAATCGTATACAAACTGTACACTAAACATACAGTTCATTGAAGGCTGTACACACAAGTTTTGAACAAAATTGTACACTTAAAACACGGCGTTATTTACATAACACTTTGTACAGAGTAGGGCTTTGTTATTAGTTCTAATCCGATTTAACAATTGTGGTTCCAGGTTATTCCATAAAAAATCTGAGAAGACTAAGATAATTAAAATGTATATGTTAATATTATTATTATTATTATCATAGTAAAAGACAACCCGCCATTTAGAGAAATTTTAAGTTTTAAAGCCGGAAAAAAACATGTCCAACTAGTTTTACCAATTTTGTTATATTGAATACACTCTGTGAAGATACTGCAGATAAATGCTAAATGTAAATTTTTCTCTTAAAATCTGAAAAATACAGGGTTACCGACAAAGGAGGAGACTGTAAAGACGACCTAAATCTCTTAAAATATGACGATTCCAAGGTTAAATTAAATCTTCTGCTCTGAATATAGTCTTTTAATTACTTACTGAATGATAGGACAAAGAAAGAAACAATTTTACAGTTGCAGGGATTTGCGGTTATAAGGAAACGGACAGAATAATTTCCGTACAGTCGTCTCTGAAGAGTCTCATCCTTGTATCTTTAAAAGAATGTTTTATCCAACCTGAATTCAAAGTTTTGACAATCTATTCCAAAATATTTCTTATGATTGACAAGGTTGGTGATATCCCTCCACCGGAAGAACTGAGGAGAGTTTCCGTTCCCTTTCCGTACACAGATTCCTATATAAAAAAAAACAAGCAGCAGTGGTTAAAAATTGTCTTTCACAAAAATTCAATAATTTACAAACACAGATTCCAAAAATTCTTTTCAATTATTTTTTCCAGAATTTTTATTGCCACGAAAAATATGAAAACGGGAAATGTCTTTCTCCTTACTCAAAATCCAGTCATGTTCTTAGAATCATTTTCAAGTATTTTTTCCACAATTATCAATGCTTTCAAGGGTCCAATTGTGAACCGTACATGCCACTTTATGAATGGATGAGCCACTTGAAATTACGACACAGTCCCTTTAATCTTGAAGATTAAAGATTATAGTTTAGCACCTGTTAGTGAAGCTCCAATCAGAACCTCATTTCCTGTGTCATCCTATACAAAAATATTAGTTAAAATCAAATATTTAGTGGTTTAAACTTTTAAACCACCCAGCTATATAATCAGACAAAGAGATGAATATTAGGGATAAAAAAATTGTGTTTAATTGAATTCCATAAAATTTAGCGTTGTTTAGAAGATATATGTTATTTATAAGAGTTGCAGGCCGTCATCCTTTGTGCTTAACCCAAAACGCTTTAGAATACAGTGAGACCCATAATACTATGGAGATGTTTAATCTTATATTCTTTGTAGCTGATGTTTTAACAGTTGCTTAAAACCAAACTTGTTAAGTTTATATGGACTGTGTAAGCTGCACTTAAGTGTAACCCTCTCGCTGTATTTTCCAACTAAAATGTTTTAAAATAATTTCCCGCCAAAAAATGTCTAAACTCACTTTAGCGAGAAAGCACTCTTGTCCATACCCCTCCAGCTGCTGCGCACCAACTATATAATAGATCTCGGCTAGTTGCGCCGCAATGCCGCGCAGACTGTTGTGCTGAGTAACAATGGCGTCGGTTAAGGCTCCAAGTCTAAAAAATAACAATTAAGAAAAAGACAAAGAAAAATATCTGAACAGAATCCCGAAATGAAATCTTCGGGTACGCTATTTCAAAAAAATTTACTTTGATTTAAAGGTCTCATGCGAAATCGATAAAAATTTTGCCAATTACTTCTTTCAAACCAAAGATAGCACCAAGTGCTTTATAGTGTACATGTAAAGGGCTACAGAAAAGCATAAGTGAGTTAGAGTAGTCAAATCAAAGCACAAGGCGTTGCAACACTTCAAAGTCGATTCTGTCTTAAAAATTAATGAGACTTGTTATAAGCAGGCTGAATCTTTGTGAATTTTATATTGATCAAGTTCTGAAAAAATATGTATATGAAATCTCAGCATAGGTAGATTTTATTTTCAATATCAATTAAAAACCCTTCGTTGGGACTAAAAATACAAACTGAGTTGGATCTACAGCTAAATCTTGGATTCCTAGACTTAGCTGGATATTAGATATTAGACTCAAAATTTACTTCACAGTTGAAATACAGTCATTGTAGGTTGAACTTTAGGACATTTTGAAGTTTATCTACTAGATTTCGAGTTTAGCGGCTGAATTCTTTGGCTAAGCCGGTCCAATACAAAAACTTCCAGCTTTGGCCTTTGGGATTGGATCTGTTTAAAAAAAACTTGATTTATCAAACTCCATGGGGAAGGCACTCATCATTTAGCGTTTAGAATATAATTGGTAAGTCATAATCATGGCATCATGACTCAAATTTGTTTGTGTGCTGAAACCTGTAAAAAAAATGTATAGGATTAAAAAATGTCCAGGGCCAGACTGAAAAACTATTGTTCATTAGACCCCATTCTGAAACTTGGAATCTGTTGGAAAAGTTTTTATTTGATCTGATTTAAATAAATAAAGATATTCCTACCTGTCTTCAAAGTGTGAGATCATAGGTTTGGGTAGGAGAGGGAAATCCTTCAGATACTCAGCAGTATGCTTCTCAGGATCATGATCACCAAACTCAGCCTGATCATTTACATTCTTATTATTAGGATCATGATCGTGAAAACTATTTTTAAGGTCTAACACGATATTAACGATATTAACATGCTAATGGATTAAAAAAAACTACAATGAGGTAACCTGCAAGCTGTAGCTGGCTAGCACTATGGCCTGCTCGTAATTGCAACGAAGACGACCTTCAACAACGTCAGTTTTCAACTGCAGGAAGTAATGATACCTTGTCACCTGTAAGAGAAATAAATATAAAAGTGTTGGCTCCTCCTCATAACCCAAAAACCTGGGGAACTGTAGGGTAAATCAAATTATATACCTCGTCTTAACTAAATCTTACTATGTTTCGGCCCTTATTTTGCTTTTCTCTGTAAATTACTGTGTAAAACCATTTTCATCCAACCCGAAAAATTATATATGTCTCAAGTTAATTATAATTTGAACAAACTCTTTAAATTGTATATTAAACGCTGATCTGATTCTCCAGTATTGGTAATTGAAAGTGGATTTGATGGGGCTATTAAAGGGACTGTAGGCATAATTTCAAGTGACCCTTCATTTGTAGAGTGGTGTGTCCGATTCAGAACAACAGTACCCTTTTAACCTTATTAAACCTTAAACTAATCAACGATGTCAGACTTATTGTTCATTAGCTGCGGAAACACTTAATTAACACTTCATTAGCTGCGGAAACACTTAATTAACACTTCATTAGCTGCGGAAACACTTAAATACTTTAAACTTTTAACGTCAGCTGCAAGTTCATACTGTACGCCAGCGTACAATCCCGAATTTGAATACATTTATAAAGTTAAACAATAAGTTCTATTGCCTTAATGATCAGTCATAGGTTTAAAGGAAATAAATGTTATTCGGGCATTGCCATCTTTTCATGGAAGTTCACTTGAAATTACGCTTACAGTCCCTTTAATGAGGGAAGGTTAAGAAAATAATTTTAGAAAAATCAAACACTGACCTCGTCCTCTAGTAAGGAAACATCTGTGACGTAGAATATAACCCCCAGGTATAGGTAGGGTTCCCTGCTATACTTCTCCAACTGCTTCTTCAGGGGGCGGTCCAGCTCCACCCACCGGATACGAGGGTACGCCCTGATCAGAAATATTTAGTTAAACCGCGCAGACATAGTTGAACCAAGTCTGTCCGGTTCAACCATATCTCACTATTTATTAAATCTGAGCTGGGAACGTTGGTCTTGGATACTAATATCGCTGGATCTCATTATCCACTGTGGTCACTTTTACATTGAGGATTAATGTAAAATCTCTTCATTTCAGTTTTCCCTTCAGGGTACAATTACAATGCGGATATTGAATAAAGATTAAACTAATCTGCAGATTAACAAAAGATCAAGATCAAGCATTGTTCTCTATATTTACAATACAAGAGTTTCCAACTCTGGGCAGTGGACATAAATTTGGCTAAAATGTTTTAATGTAAAATAAGAAGATTTAAAGGAAAGTAAAAAAGCAGGGAATTCAGCTGCAGGGGGAGGAACTAAACTGTAGAATATTGGGAATTCAGCTGAAGGGGGAGGAACTAAATAGTAGAATATTGAATGTTATACATATTTTGAATAATAGTATAAATAAATTGATTTCAAAAACAATTTGAAACAAAGTTTTGAAAGTTTAAACTTTTTTGAAATTTAGCGAAAGAAAAAGGGCTTAAAAATTTGTACGCACAAATGGACAAATTAATAAAATTTAGACGAAAATAAAATAGTTTGAGGAAAAGAATTTTTAAAACTTTCATTAATAAAAAAAACCTTCTGGACACAAATCTGAGACCAAAGAGATCAGGCTGCTGAAGTCCCAGCCTCGTGCAGATATTATCCATACAATCCCTTTAAATATAATATTATCCATATAATCCCTTTAAATATAATATTGTCCATGCAATCTCTTTAAATATAATATTATCCATACAATCCCTTTAAATACAATATTACCCATACAATCCCTTTAAATATAATATTATCCATACAATCCCGTTGAATATAATATTGTACATGCAATCTATTTAAATATAATATTATTCATACAATCCCTTTAAATATAATATTGTCCATACAATCCCTTTAAATATAATATTATTCATACAATCCCTTTAAATATAATATTGTACATGCAATCTATTTAAATATAATATTATTCATACAATCGATTTAAATATAATATTATCCTTATAATCCCTTTAAATAAAATATTATCCATACAATCCCTTTGAATATAATATTATCCATATAATCCCTTTAAATATAATATTATCCATACAATCGATTTAAATATAATATTATCCTTATAATCCCTTTAAATAAAATATTATCCATACAATCCCTTTGAATATAATATTATCCATATAATCCCTTTAAATATAATATTATCCATAAAATCCCTTTGAATATAATATTATCCATATAATCCCTTTAAATGAAATATTATTCATGCAATCCAATTAAGTATAATATTATTCATAAAATCACTTTAGATATAATATTATATATATATACAATCTCTTCAATATCATATTATTCATAAACTAAGTATATAAATGTATCTAAAGTAGTAATCTGTGTGTTTGGATGTCTGTATTTTCCATCATAACTCAGGAACCCCAAGACCAATCTGCCTCAAATTGTGATTGGGGAACTTGGGGGAACCATGAGAATGTTCTTAGTTTGACTTTTTGGTCCTAAATTGAGTGGGTTTTTAGATGCTACGTTGAGTCCAGGAAAAAAATAGTTAAAATCGTAATTTAAGACCAAGTGCGGGTAAACGGCGGGGGTAACAATGAGTTTTGACTTTAAAAATTTATTTCAATCAAATTTTACAATATTTTTAAATATTTATGTAATATTACATGAAGATGTTTTGAGATTTCTATATTTCTTGTTCTTCATTTTCTTCTTGTTCATACATCTTTCATACATCTTTCATTCATAAATCGGCTAATTTTGAAAAAAGAACAGAAAAGGGATGTCCTTGTAATTAGCTACATTACAAGAAGTATTTTTAAAAAGATCTTGCTTTTTTCCGAACCCTTTATTCATTTGAACTGGCTGACTGGCTTTCTTTTCTCAGGGCTTCTATATTGAAATCTTGGGGGCACGGGGGGAAGGTTCGACTGATCAAGTCACTACTCTTTCCTCTTACATTCCATTACTTGCACATGTTTTGCTTGCATCTGCTTCAAAACACTTTCTAGATCCTTTAACCAGGTAGAATAGAAAAGGGGGGGGGGCATCTCCCATTCGCTATTGGTATTAAAGATAGTGCAAACCTAAAAACACCCCTTCTAATTTTCCTCTTCAATATTTTCTTCTTTTTTCTTGAATTTATCTTGTTTTTATACTTTTAGCCTTTCCAAATAGTTCTTTTGACATCGAGTTGTGGAGCAGGTAGGAGAGAGATAAGGAGGTTTTTAGGAAGAAGAGTATAGGGGATTGCTTCCTTCTTTATTATACTCTTTCTGAGATAAGGAGGATTAAGGAAAACCAATATCTGCATCCCTTATGCAAAATGGGGAGTTGTAAATCCTGAAGATTGCTTGAGAGGAATCTTCCATAGCAGTCCAGTCCTCACAGCTGGTCGAGTAAAAAACCGGTATTATTGTGCATAGCTTGTATACCCATCAGGGGTTCCTTCTTTCAGTCCACCATGCTGAAGATGAAACTTTGTTTTAATCTATGTATATTGTACATTCCTTGCTTTCCCTGCAGAATATGAAATGCATAACTAAACACAGAGCTCCTTTGGGCTGTAATTCTGGGACCACAGGCCTGCTCTCTTTGGAGGCAGTCAGGCGACTGGGGTGACAATAGGTAACCCAGGTAATGCCGGGCCTTCAGTTGAAATAATATAAAATCAAACTAGCCTTTGAACCCAGCTTTGCCTGGAAACTAAACCTTCATAAATTAAAGCCAACCTACTAAACTTTTCAGACCGACCATGTCTGGAAACAAAGTTATTCCTAAAAAGTCAACCCACTCAATTTAGAATTTGTAAACTAATATAGTTCCTATTGAGTTCTCAAATCAAAATTTGAGGCAAATTAGTTAAAGGGTTCTTTTGTGATGATCAGAGATAACAAACAAACAGAGATTACTACTTTATATAA
>NW_019397068.1:0-24235 GCF_000591075.1 Eurytemora carolleeae | reverse complement strand
AATATAGTTAGTAGATATGGTTAGTTGATTATGTAATATAGTTAGTATATATGGTTAGTTGATTATGTAATATAGTTAGTAGATATGGTTAGTTGATTATCGCATATCAACTTATTAACTAACCAAAAATAATAAACATATTAACCCATCAACTATCAATATAATATTAGTTAATCAACTACTATATGGTTAGTTGATTAGTTGATATGAGTTGATAGGTAAATTAATTTGCAGTTAGTATTTAAACATATATTGAATTTGGTTCCTTTGAAACATTTTTTGGGGGGAGGGGTAAGGGATTAGAGTTTCAAAATTTGTTAATTTTCTTGTAACAAGAGAGGGGGGAAGCTCCAGAAATATTATTGAGGGATTCTGATATTCTTATTGATCTTATTAAAGAACTTAAAGGGCCTGTAAGCGAAATTCCAAGTGACCCTCCATGTAAAGATGACAATGCCTGATTTATTATGATGCTCTTGACACCTTTATTTGATAAGAAATGTCGAAGATATTGTCGTTTTTCTAGGTTTAAAAATGTTTAATTCTGATATTTCACATGCTCAAGTCACTTTTGCAAAAAAACAGAATTTTAAAAATCTCCTTTTAAAATTATAAACATTGATCAGACAAAGCTTTAAAGAGTACCTTCGTGAATCTGGCATTGCTTTACATATTGATTCAATTGAAATTACGCCTACAGTCCCTTTAACATAATAAAAACCGTCAAAGAAGAACTCTAAATAACAACGGTAGAGTGAAAATCCGTTTTTTTGAAACGATCAGTAAAATTTTTAATAGTAAGTTTTCGTATAGTAACATTTCGTTTAGGTTCATTTTCGTATAGTACATTTTGTCTAGGTAACATTTTGTATAGATAACATCTTTTAAAGGTTACATTTCGTATAGGTAACACCTGGGGTATTTTTTCGTAGAAATGTAAAAACAAAAAATCATCAAATATACGCTATTTAATAAGCTATTGTACGTATTTTTTCTTTTTTAACCGAATTATCATCCATCAGATTTAGGAAATTCTTGATCAGGATGTTAAACTGTTCAGTTATTAATTTAATGTTACGCAGAGTATACTAGTCAAATGTTGTAATTTGGCGGATTTTCTTCATCATGGTTCGTAGCTTTCTTTGCAATCTATAATCTCCTTTTATTATACGTAAAATTACCTTTCGAGATTTTACCTATACTAGCCTTAGAGGGCACTTCGCGCCCATCTTCTAAATTAATTGTGAACATGTTCTCTTTCTGTACATCGTAAAACAAAACAAAAATAATTCGCGGATTTTCACGAAAAATTTCGNCTTTCTGTACATCGTAAAACAAAACAAAAATAATTCGCAGATTTTCACGAAAAATTTCGTGGATTTTCAAAATTTTCAAAAATTTAATGAAGATCGAATTTTGATGGAGACAAATATTTGAAATTTAGATCATTCATAAACCTTCCCTGTGGTAACATGATGTCCCACAAAAAAAATTGAGCCCGATCGGTTCAGCCGTTTTGACGTTTATTGGATACAAACAAACAACAGACAAACAAACAGACAAGCCAAATTTATATATAGTTAAATTTTATTTATACGAAATGTTCCCAATACGAAATGTTACCTATGCAAAATGTTACCTATACGAAATGTTACCTAGACAAAGTGCAATATACGAAATGTTACCTAAACAAAGTGTACTATACGAAATGTTACTATATGAAAATTCTAGTTGGAGCATTTTTTACAGATATATACAAGGTAAATACCCACAAAGGATGAGAATTCAGAGAAGACTCCAACGGAATTTGATTTCCCTGTAACTGTAAATTTGTTTCTTTCTTTTTACAATCATTAAAAAGACTTTATTCATGGCAGATTACATAATTTAACCAGAAACGTCATTATTAAATAGTTGTAGGTCGTCTTTACCGTCACATACTTTACGGGTAACCTTGCAAGATAACAAAAACTTGTGAATTGATATAAGTCTAAAATAAACTTCCATTATTGTTGTTTTGCAAATACATTTCAAAACTTACTTTTTAAATTTTATCTTAGGAAACGGCATTTTTTTCACTTTAAAGTTTCGTCAATACTAAATTCACTAATATTTGTCATTGCATACTAATTCACACTTAGTTCATTACTCATCATAATTGATCTATTTTATAAAAAATATGTTGCGTCATTGGATTCACGACATGTTTGATATCACTATTACAATAATTCCTGTGTTTTGTTTGATTGTTTGTTTAGAAGGTTTAAATATTGGTATGCGATTGCGATACTAGTTTTCTACCTGTGTCAGATACACTGGACAGGGGTAAAACAAAAAAACAAAAAAATCTTTTTTTTCTTTATGTTCAAGTAATTTCCCTTTATTTATAATTTATAAATTTTTGATAAATTTGTTATCAAAAATATAAAAAATTAATTTTATCCCTGAAAACAAAGACTGATTACAAGAATAAACATTACTAAATCCGTAGACTTGGTTTTTTTTATTTAAAAAATATTTATTGTTATTTTTTGTCGTTTTAAAATACTAATTTAAAAACTATTTTAAATCTTGAGAAAATAGTCTACCAAAATCCCCCTTAATGGTAATCTACCTGTCGACTTAAGTCCTTAGGAATGCGAAATTCCGGATTGGGGGTATTTTGAAGAGTTAAAATTTATTAGTTTACGCAAGTACCCCCCCTTTTCCCAGGACTTATATGTTAGTCATCAAAAGTATCAATTTTCATATCGTCATTTTTATTGAACAAAGACATTTTGCTTAAATGATTTGAGAGAAGAAAATTTGTATTCTACTTAGAATTCTAATATCGTCGAAGGGAAATAGACGGGAAAATATGTACATAAGAGAAATATTTTTGAATTATGCAAAAACGAACCAAAAAGTGTTTATTTGGTTTCTTTTTCACATATTTTCTCTTCGGATAAAAATACTATATATGATCAAAGAAAACTTTTACAGAATATATAAAGGGTGTCTTTGAAAAAAGTACGCTTTATGATCAAATAAGTCTGCTAAACAGCGTTGTATTGTGTTAAAAAGTGCGCTTCTAAAGGCTCTGCTGGCAAAACTGGATTCCCAAGCTAGTCTTTTATAAAATAGTAATTTCTGTTTGTTTGTTTGTATGTCCGAGCATAACTCAGAAACCCTACCTTAACCGATTTGCCTCAAATTTTGACTGAGGAACTCATGAGAATGTTCTTGATTTGGGTTTTTAATTCTTAATTACGTAGGGTTGTTAATCTTTTTTGAAAACGATCGTTAACGATCGTCTTTTGTTTCGTTTTCAATCATTTTCAAAAATGATTGTTACGTTTTCGGAAAAAATTATCGTTTTTAAAAACTACCCACTCGTTTTGAACTTTTAGAAAACGAATAACGATCGTTTTCGAAACGATCGTTTTTATAAAAACGATTTGCGACCGTTTTTATACAATAGTTTTTTTTTAAAGCGTTGCTTTTGAAAATAAAAATGTTATGGACAATTATGAATTAAGGAAATTGTTAACAAAGGGTCGTCGTTAACGATCTTTAACAAAGAGTTGTCGTTAACGATCGTTATAATTGGAAACGACGAACTTTATGAAAACGGTCATTTTGGCAAAAATGATTGTTTTTGAAGAAAAATAATTTATACATGCAACTTTATTGAGTGTCGTCTTACATGAAGTTAAATAGTNTGAAAACGGTCATTTTGGCAAAAATGATTGTTTTTGAAGAAAAATAATTTATACATGCAACTTTATTGAATGTCGTCTTACATGAAGTTAAATAGTTGTGGGAGCTAAAACTTCTTGATATTTTCATAAAAATTGCTCAATGATAAGTACAGATGCCCTCTGGTCGGTTAACGAAACGAAGATCGTTTAAAAATCGACCATTTTTAAAAAAACGAACTTTTAAACAAAACGATGGTTTTGTTTTTGATTTTTCGTCGTCGTTTTCATAACGAAACAATTGTTTTAAAAAAAAATGAAAACATTACCATCCCTAGTTATAAGTGATTAAGACATGATTCAGACAATCATGTTACGTATTATAGCACAGTTGAAATAGGCGCATTTAAGATGTGTATATTTGTAGGATTAGCGAGGATAGATACAACGTTATAGTTAAGCTATCTCCATACATGTTTACAATTTGAAATTACGTATTAAAAAGGGTTTAAGCTAACCATGCTACTTATTCATTTAAAACGCAGATCAAAGAAAAATGGTTTTTTACGTAGAAATTTACAGACATAGATAATTAATAATGTATACAATGTATTGCAAGTTTAAACAGAATATTATGTGATCCGATATATTAATCACATGTATACTAATCAGGTTTGTTCTTTGTAATATTGCAGATGGAATCTGCTAATTTCTTTTTAAATAGAAAATTACTTCAAATAAGAAATACGTTATTTTTGCGTTATTATCATTATGTTAAAATAAAAAGGGATAGCTCACCAGTTAGAACAGTCAATAAAAGGATGCAAAACAGTTCCATTGTCAGTATCTAAACTTTTTATTTAAGTTTTGATTGTTTACAAGGTTTTTTTTTGAATTACAAGTTTACAAGTAATCAGAAGAAGTTTTTTTAATCGACAGCTTCTCTTTGTTTCCTTGTGTTATGTATTAATGTTGTTTTTATAAATCAAAATTTAAATTGAAAGTCGTCTTCATGTCTTCATTATATTGATATAACCGCCTAACACAAAGATTTTCTCTGATCGAATTTAAAAACTCTTTATATAAATACACAAAAATCTAAAGCCTTGTTCTTTTGTCAGGGAAAAGTCAACTTGTTACGACATTTATTAAAATTTATGAATTTCCTTCAAATTTTGAAAGTTGTAGAAATAAAAATAAGAGGTTATTTTACTTATTATTTATTTTAAATGCGAATGAAGACTAGAAAATTTAACAACATCCTACATACACTGAACTATTAAAGTAATTTTGTACAAATTTTTTACGTCTTGTTTTTCTTGAAAAACAGGAAACCAGTTTTTCAAATTTTTCCCGGTTCATTTCTATTGAAAAGTTAAACCAAAACTTGTAAAGATCTGTTAAGAAAAGGTCAAAATGAGGAAAAGAATAAAGATTCAAAGTTCAACTCAACTAATTAACATGTCTTAGAAATAAACTCAGGTGAAACTAGTGTTTTTCTGAGTTATAAAGATATGAAAAAGTTCTGCATTTTCAGTTTTACCAAAGGGAAAAAAATTTTCGAAATAATTTTAAATAGAATAATTAAACCAGGAAATTTGATTAAAAAGTTTTTGTTTGTCACATTTAGGTCTTTAAACGTCCTTCTGAAAAGTTTTGGGAAAAAATGTATTTCCTTATAGTATCATATCCGTAACCATAGATTAATTAAAATAACAGATTGGACACTATATGTCGTCTTTTCCAGAATTTATGTTTGTTTCGTTCACAATAACCCTGAGAGTGAAGCACATAGGAGTTACGCGTAGTCGGCTTAGAACAACTAGACAGAGAGAGAGCTTGTTCTACGGTGACTACGTGCAACTATGAGTTATTTGTGTCCTATCTTTCTTATCTATATAGATATATGTACATATTTTAGGATCGAGGAAAAACATGAAGATGGTACGCGACGCGGCCATTAAGTTGTAAACTGCGGACATATTTATTGTTCAAAACTTCACAATTTAAC
Source organism: Eurytemora carolleeae (assembly GCF_000591075.1). Classification (NCBI taxonomy): domain Eukaryota; kingdom Metazoa; phylum Arthropoda; class Copepoda; order Calanoida; family Temoridae; genus Eurytemora; species Eurytemora carolleeae. The sequence continues at coordinate 18,547 of NW_019397068.1, read as the reverse complement.
TATTTTAAGATTATTTTGGAATTTGTAGAATTAAATTGTGAGATTATATTCGCCATTAATTTTTGCACAATTTATATTTAGAATATAAAAATTATAGCTTTGAAAGGATTGTAAACAAATTTCAAGTGACAATTTAAAGTGGCATATCCAATTCACAAAGGTTCCCTAAAACCTGTATGATAAAAATGCATGATATCTCCATAACCTTTCCTTTGAAAATAATTACTTTTCATCGTTTTTTTTTATGAAGTATGCAATTGCTACAAAAATGACAATATCTTCAACGTATGTCGTACATTATTGGCAAGTCACACAAGAAAAAGGTCTAATGCATCCATGGTAACTTTTTCATTCAGAAAAAGAACATTAAAATCCCTTACAACGTTAGCGCCCATTTATAAGTCAAGAATTAAATTTAAAGACTATTATTTTTAATTAATAGCACGTTTGATAACTTTGAATATGCGGCTACAATAAGGTTCATTATGAACATGAGCATATGAATGATAAAGTAAAAATATCTTTGTTCACCCCATGTTGTGGAAAAAATGAAAAACAAATACTTACTGAAATTTCTAATTATTAAAATGATTCATTGATAGCGTCATAGACTCACAAAAGACGACAATTCGATTAAAAAAAATTTGAACGCGGCAACTCTGCGCATTCTAAATTTGTATTTCGATTCAGCAACACGGTGGAGAAAAAACTTAAGAAACTGATGCAATAGTTTAGTATTATTGTTGCTTATTTTTTTATTTTTTATTTTTAAATCGATTATCTAGCAATTTAAATGTAGTTTTGCTTTATTACATTTATAATCGTAATTTGTTTGTTAAAAATTCTTCAATTCCGATAAAGCCGGTTGGCGTCGTCATTCAGATTTGAAAATGTCGGATCTGAATTCTCAGATAATAGTTCAGGGAGATAAAATCCGCGATTTGAAGGTAAAAATATGCTGAGAAATTTTTATTCGACCCTTTTCAGAATTTTGTTTTTGTCCATTCGCACTATTGTCACAAAAAACCTTTCTCAGAATTGAGTTCCTCTCGTAGACAACGCCTCCCCCCCCTCCTCTACTAACAATTTATTGAAGACCTCGACTTTAATATAAAAAAAAAATTTAGTTCAGAAACTTTGCGTTCTTTAGTATGTATGACAGTTCCTGGATCCATATTTACATAACAGATCCAGGATTTGTATATTCATGACAGATTCATGATCCATATTTACATGACAGCTATCCAGGATCCATATTTACATGACAGATCCAGGATCCATATTTACATGACAGATCCAGGATCCATATTTATATGACAGATCCAGGATTCATATTTACATGACAGATCCTGGATCCATATTTACATGACAGATCCAGGATCCATATTTACATGACAGCTTTCCAGGATCCGTATTTACAAGACAGATCCTGGATCCATATTTACATGATAGATCCTGGATCCATATTTACATGACAGATCCAGGATTCATNATGGGTTCTTTACCTTTTAAAAATTTCTAGTGGTATTTAACCCCCAACTGTAGCGCGCTTGGATGCAAAGCAATTAATTTTTACTTCTGACTTTGTTTTGTCTGTGTTTAGACAGCTAAAGCATCGAAGGATGCTATTACTGCAGAAGTCAAAATTCTTCTAGAATTGAAAGCTAAATACAAGGTAGATAGTTTGTGTTCTTGACAATATTAAAGGGACTGTAAGCGTAATTTCAAGTGTCCCTCCATGCAAATATGGCAATGCCTGTCGATTTGCAACAGTACCCTTTTTTGTATGGATCAGATTAAGGTTTCCAGGGTACCGTTGTAAATTGTGTTTTGTCATCTTTGCATACACGGTAACTGAAATAAAGCTTACAGTCCCAATGGTAGATTTTAATTAGTCTTAAGTTTTGTTGATATTTTTATCAAAATTTGATACATTTTTTTATATTAAATTTAATGTGAACGTTTTGAATAATATGATTGATTGATATTGATTGATTGTAGAGTGAGACTGGCCAGGACTGGAAACCAGATTCAACTGCTCCTGCCCCTGCTGCAGCTGGCGGAAATACAAATTTAAACAAATTTGTGTCCAAAAGTTTTTGATTTTTGTTAAATTTTAAAAATGGGCGAAAAAAATATTATTAAATCCGCAAATTTTTTTGTTTTTGTTTTATATTGTATGTTGTTATATTGTGCAATTTAAAGAATAACTTTTTATTTTTTCGAATATTTTTCTATTTTAATTGGTGGATTTTTAAAAATCTATTTAATTTTTTTTTTCGACGGAGAATTTAAACCGCGTTTCTGAACCGCCAAAAACAGGTTCCAATTAAGCTCAGGCTCAAATCTTAAAACACTGAATACAATTTAAAGTGAAACTAACCATGTTTAAGCCGCGCCTTAAGTTTGAGAAGCGGCTCATATTTTTAAATTCGGCCTCTGGATCCTACATAAAAAAAATTAGGTCGTTAGGGCAAATATAATTGTACAATTTTAATGTTTAATTTGATTCCAGGAATCAGAGCTGAGTAGTAAAATCCAAGCTCAAGGGGAGAGCGTAAGAAAGCTGAAAGCCGAGAAAGCTGCCAAAGATCAGGAAATTATAAAAAATTGAAAATATTCCACTTCCTGGGGTGTATCATTTCTTGCAGAATTATTCCCCCCTTTGATAGTTTCCCCCCTCACAGTATTTGCTAAATTGGGGAAAATAAATACATTTTTGGGTAAAAAGTATTAAAAGGGTTAAAAACTTGCATATACATACATGCCAAGTCTTCAAGTTTTTTCCCCAGAGCATAAAAACTTATCATATTCTTTAAAATATATAATCATGTCTTCTTCTTGAACGGTTGTTTAGAAATAAAACACCAGTTCTAACTTTTTTCCTTGTTAATGATCTGGATCTGTAAATGTACTACTGTAACTTCAAGAGATCTTTTTTAAAAAAAATGGGGCAAGCCCAATTCACAGCGGTACCCGGCCTTTAAAATCGTTTTACTAATAATTAATTTAATTCTGACTATTTACCTGAATGAGTTCGAAGCAGAAATCCTAAAGTCATTTTATATAGAAACCTAAATTGATAATAATCAATTTTCAAAGAGAAAATGATGGCATATATTAAATCAGATAAAACTTTTACGGATACTGTTGATTATAAATCGGACATGCCACTCTACAAATGGTGTCGTTCTAAATTATGATAAAGGTATTTTTTGTCTCTTTCGGGGATTTTCAATTTTTATTTTCAACTCAGATTGATGGAGCTGTAAAAACCCTGTTGGCTTTAAAGGCCGAGTTCAAGGCAGCTACTGGCAAGGATTGGAAACCTGAAGCTGCTCCCGTCAAAGCTTCTGCTCCTGCTAAAACTGCTGCTCCAGCAAAAGCATCAGTAGCAGCTGCCCCAGCGGCTCCTAGTCTGACCGGTAAAGCTGCGGAAATTGATGTGAAGATTAAGTAAGCACTTTTTATTAAAAATATATCTCCTTTTTTGTACTATAGTTTTATTTGCCTTTACGCAATATACTTATTTGATAAACCCTTTAGTGAAAATTCCATCAAGTTCCATTTTTTGTGATGAAGCTATTTAGGAAAATCGGTTTTCAATTTGCAACCTGTTTTATCTAATTTATATTTCCCTTTTTATCTTTATTTTCATATTGTTGATTTACAGCAATAACAAACTAGGAATATTATCGAGGCTCTTTCCAGATTACCCTTCCTTATGCTCCTTATGAAAAGGTGAAAACTTCCAACATTATGAAGGGGAGAGGATAATCATGAGAGAAACTAGAAGCGTCGGCCCCAATTTTAATTAATGACGGGTTGTCTTTTTAAATAATAATGCGATTGTATCAATACAATGAAGACGACTTTTTAAATTAAGTTTTGATTTTTTACAAGGGTTGTTGAATTACAAGTTTGCAAGTAATCTAAGAGAAGCTTTTTTCATTGACAGCTTTCCTTGACTTTTATGTTTATATGTATCCATGCTGTTAAATAGCTTGATAAAAATCAAAATTTAAATTGAAAGGCGTCAGCATGATATTGATATAATCGCAACCACTGTAGTAACAAAAGTAATAATATTCCTATCATGTCTAGGGCTCAAGGAGAGAAAGTGAGAGAGCTGAAAGCTGCCAAAGCTGCTAAACCTGATGTAGAAGCAGCAGTCAACGCTCTTCTTGAACTTAAAGCAGCTTTTAAAGCTGAGACAGGTAATTTCAGGGTTGTATGTTTTCCTATGAAATAATTCCCTAACCCCTTTTTAGAAAAACACTTATTTTCTCCAGAGCCCGCGATTTAAAAAACTCGGGGAAATACGGCTCGGATCTAAGCTGTCGTTGGACCTTATTTACGGCTCGAGCTTTCGGATTCAAGTTGCATCTTATTTTCCACCGAGTTGAATTCAAAAAACCGGTTTAATATTCTATTTGGCAGATTTTTATGATAGGAATAAGCGCATTCCCAGTTTTTATTAGAACAAGACGCAACATTGAGCCTTATTCTCCACTAAAACCAACCAAGGTCGGTTTTATTTTTTTGGGCCTAACTCCTTAAGTCGAGCCAAAGATCTTGCAGCTGTCAAACACGTGGCACAAGCTGTCGTCAGAGTTGAGTCTAAGATTGGGTCTTAAAGTCGGGTTTAAGGAATTAGGGCTCGAGCCGAAGTTTTTAAATCGCGGGCTCAGAAGTCATAAAAAAATAAAAAAGGGGGGTGTTTGTTATGAAAAATATACACCCCTGGTCTGGGTTATTTATTTGATTTATTTACTGTTATTTATCTTTTCATTCTTCAATTCTTTCCTTCATGCAATTTTTATTTGAAGATAGTTTGAATAAAAACAAATGAAAGCATTTTCGGTATATTTATAAATTATTTAGATATGTTTAGGGTTGGAAAATTTAGTTTTATTCAGCTCTCCGGTTTCTTTTCGTGGGGGGGGGGGGGTCTTTTTTTGGTTGCGTGGTTTTAAAAACAACTATTGTTGGGAATTAGTCCATAGTTTACAGGGTTACCTACTAAAGGCGATACTTCAGAGACGACTGTACGGAATTTGAACTGTATTTTGATGGCTTGTTTCTTTCTTTGCCTAATCAAGAAATAAGCCATCAAAATACTGCGGACGATTAATTTCAACCTTGAGATCGTCATTTTAAAAAGGTCGTCTTTACAGTCTCATCCTTTGTGAGTAACCCTTAGTGCTCGGATTTCCATGAAATGATGGTTGACTGCTCTCGTGATTTTAATTATCTACAATATATAAAATAGTTATCTGCTCTTGAACAATTTGCCTCAAATTTTATTGAGGAACTCGGTAGAACTATGGAAATGGATCATAGATTCAAAGTTGAAAAGGTTTTAAAGGTAAAGCTTAGTTGCAAGGCAAAGCTGGGTCTCCAGTCTAGTATTTAATATTTTATAATAGTTCTATATAGGTTCAGACTGGAAACCATCTACATCTTCAGCTCCTGAGGTCAAGAAGGAGAAGGGGAAGGAGAATAAGGCCCCGGTGAAGGAGAAGGAGGATGGGGAGAAGTCAGATACACAGAAGAAGAGGGAAGCTAAGAAGGCAGAGAAAGCTGCAAAGAAGGCCACCCATAAGGTTAGAGAAGGATAAAAAAAATAGATAAATGAAAGACATTCAGTAGGTCCTATTTTGGTTTCCTTTTTAGATTTATACTTGATTTGATGAAATTGAACTAAATTGTTAAGATAGTTAAGATAAAGATAATAAAGGCAAAAATGGCGTTTGGCAGGGCGAGGTTTTAGGACCTTAAATAGTCATGTTTACTCGTTCTAGGTAGATGAGGGTAAGGATGGAGCCCAGCAGGATGAGAATGAAGGACCTGATGTATCTGAAGGGAACTACGGTGTCCAGGAGATGAACCAAAGTAAGAACAAGGGTTCTGTCACCATCACCGCTGTCAAGGACTTGAAACCTAAGATGGCTGGAAATGTTGTTTATATCAGAGGAAGACTTCACACCTCCAGGGCTAAAGGTAAACTTGACTTGGGGTCACGGATGTCAATTTTAAAATTTTTTTTTAAGTAATAGGGAAATTTTTTAGCGGTGTTAAGGGATTTTTAGCTGAAGTAGGGAATTTTTAGCTGAAGTAGGGAATTTTTAGCTGAAGTAGGGGATTTTTAGCTGAAGTAGGGAATTTTTAAGGATGAGAGTTGGGAATTTTCAGAAAGAGAAGGATATTTTTAGAAGTAGTAGAGGGATTTTTCAGCAGGATCAGGGATTTTTAGCTGGTTAAGGGAATAATAGGGGGATTTTTAACAATTATAAGCAGGAGTAGAGGATTTATCTAAGACGATTAAGAGGATTTTCAGAGGATGTGGTGGATTGATTAGAGGCTTACAATATCTTAATCTTTCTCTAATCTAGGAAAGCAGTGTTTCTTCGTAATTCGTGAACAGCAGGACACTGTCCAGTGCCTCGGGTTCGTCAACGAGAGGATCAGTAAACAGATGGTCAAGTTCATCTCCCATATCAGCAAGGAGAGCATCGTGGACGTCCAGGCGGAGGTGGTCAAGGCAGCAGAGAAGATAGAGAGCTGTACACAACAGAATATAGAACTGCATGTACACCAGGTAATTATGAACACAGTAGAATATAGAACTACATGTACACCAGGTAATTATGTACACAGCCGAATATAGCACTACATGTACACCAGGTAATTATGAACACAGTATAATATAGAACTACATTTAATTATGTACACAGCAGAATATAGAGCTTCATGTGCACCAGGTAATTATGTACACAGTAGAAAATAGAACTACATGTACACCAGGTAATTATGTACACAACAGAATATAGAACTTCATGTGCATCAGGTAATTATGTATAAAGTAGAAAATAGAAGGTAATTTATAAAGTATGATTAACAGATTGTTAACGATTGATTAATTGATTGACTGTCTAAGTTTAATTGGTGAACTTTTTTTTATGACCAGTTGATGGTTAATTTTGAAAGTTCGTTTAATTGTTTTAAAATTGATTTTCAAAGTTTGATTGATTGATTGTAAAGGCTAGATTAATTGATTGATCGTTAAGGTTTGGGTTACGTTTTGGGTTGTATCTACCACCAAAATAAAGACGCAGATATCAAAAAATTGGTTGGTTGATTGATTGATTGATGGTTGATTATTTGATTGATTGATTGATTGATTGATTGATTGTAAAGGTCTGGGTTGTATCTGCCTCTGACCCCCAGCTACCACTACAGATAGAGGACGCTGCCCGGAGAATATCGGACGAAGACGAAGGAACCTTTGCTCGGGTCAACCCGGTCAGTTAGATTTAGGGATTTAGGAATTAAAATAAAAATTTGGCTATTGATATCTTATTTGTGATTGATAATCATCTTCACAGAAAAAGATCAGTATTTTCCAAGGTGGGGTTATAAAGAGCTTTTAGAGAAATTAAGCGTTTTCGGGGATATCTTTTTTATGTAATAATAATCAAATTAGTTAACTTGTTTGAAAAATAAATAGGTTTTTAAAAAAAAGATTAAAGTATAATTTGCGGTTGGAATAATGAAGAAATTAAGTTGATTTAGCTATATTATTAATTTTTGTTATTTTTAACATTTTAATATATATTTAGGATACTAGACTTGATAACCGTGTTCTGGATTTAAGAACCCCGGCCAATCAGGCAATATTTAGACTTGAAGCAGGAGTTTGCCATCTTTTTAGGTCAAATATCCAAAGAATATTCTTTCATTTAAAAAAATCACGTTTTATTTTTAATCCTTAAATACAGGCTGTAAAACCATAGCTCATTCTTGATATAATAATTTCATTTTGAGTTTGATATATGGGCAGTAGGACCAAGGAGTATGGAATAGAAGGGAGATATAACAGATTATATGATTATACATGCTTTGCAGACGGTACTCCATTTGCATAAGAAATATTTGTTTGATGTACAATGTACAATTACCGCGTATACAATGACCTATTCTGAATATTTCTTATTCAAATGAAGTACCGTCTGCAAAGCATGCATGATCATATGGTAGGGCGGGCCGCGTCAGTTGTATCTCCCTTCTATTTCATACTCCTTGAGTAGGACATCCCTAAACTCTGATTGATTGATTGAGTTAAGTAATTTTGAAAATAATCTCTGCCCGTTGTTGCATTTCGTACATTTTAAAGTAATACCAAAAAGATTTCGCAGATTTTTTAAACGTCTTTATTTTATAATTTGAAAATATTTTGACGCTAAATTTTTTTTTGAAAATTGGGCATAATCTGTTGAGCTTTGGTTTGGAAATAAACAAACCAACAAAAAGACAAGTAAACCTAATATATTTAGAGACTAGATTTTCACTGTTTGATATGGGGTTAGGAGTTTAATGTTTATTCTTAGAAATTGTACTTTATTTATAGAGTGAAATGTTCACAGCGTTACCCTGAAAACTTTTTTGAAATCAAGAATCCATATGAAATCAGACCTTTTTATCTTAAAAAATTTTTTTTTTTTTTTTTGGTTTTTCTCTTGAATGGAGGAACTTTTCTTGGAATTGAACATTTTCCCCAACTAGTAAAACTGCGATATCTTTCCCATTGGCCAATTTTAAAGAGTACCGTTGCAAATCGGGGCATGCCCTTTTTTAAATGGATGGTCCCTTATAATTCCCAGACAGTCCCTTTTATGAAATTTTCAGCATTTAACATTTGTTGACAATTTTTCATGTTTATTTCAGAGAGTCCTTGGCTGGCAAAGGATTTGTGGAGATCCATACTCCGAAAATAATTAGTGCAGCAAGTGAGGGTGGAGCCAATGTTTTCAAGGTAGGATTATTGATGATTAATTGACAATTATTCAAGGATGGATGGATCGATCGATTAATTAGTTGGTTGACCAATTGATTGATTGAATTATGGTTGATTGATTTATTGATTGAATGTCCTCTGTCTAGGTGTCCTACTTCAAAGGATCCGCCTACCTGGCCCAGTCTCCCCAGCTCTACAAGCAGATGGCCATTGCAGCAGATTTTGACAGGAAGGATTGATTGATTGATTTGATTTGAGTCAATGATTGATTGCTAACCATTTTTCTGTAAGCTACTTGTTAATTTTAGTTTATGATATGATTATTTTCAGGACTCCTCACGGAGTATATAAGAAAATTTCATGATATTCATGCACCTGCACATATCACATTAATATGCAGAAAATGTGATATTTAATATTTACGAATATCGCATTGAGATCAAAAAAAATAGAGAGACATTTTTTTGTTCTTTTTTGGTCGAATTTTTTTCCATTTTTTTCTTTGTTTTTAATTTTTCGACATTTGCTTATATTTAATTTCACCTTGATTTGACCTTGATTTGACCTTGATTTGACCTTGAGTTTATCTTGATTTGACCTTGATTTGACCTTGAGTTGATCTTGATTTGACCTCAACTTGATGGTTAATCCCTTGTTGTGCAGAGTCTACACTGTCGGAGGTGTATTCAGAGCAGAGGATTCTAACACCCATAGACATCTAACTGAATTCGTTGGTAACTATTAGAGGAAACTGTCGGAATTTCAATGGATTCTTCAATTTTAAAAATCGGGCATCCCCGGTAGCCTTGAATTTTTTTTATCTGGTTAATAAGATCGTTTATCATATAGCTTTAAAAGTGTTAAATTCTGGTCATTTCTACATTGTTTTCCTACTGTAGAAACGCGCAATTAAAAAATAAAATTTTACAGTTTTTAAAATTCTTAACATGGCTATCTAATTCATGTAAGATAGTCCTTTGAAGGAAAAGTTTCTGAAAGAAAAAACCTTGGAAATAAAAACTTTAGTAAAAAAGTCCTTATTTTCTGAAGTGAAAATGTCACTGGAAATGAAGTCTTGAGTTTTAGATTCCTTGGACTTTTTTCCCCTAAAATTTAGGACTTTTTTTCTAAAACTTTTGAGGTTAACGTTATGAATTGGAAAAAGTTTATTGTTTCAGAAAGTCAAAAAAGAGAAAAACATAGTTTAAGTTTAGATGTAGTTTATTCAACACATCTAGAACGATTTCAAAAAAGTTGGAACGTGCCCAGCCCTACCCACATCCCAGACTTTACAACTAGACACTATTTTGTGGATTCTTATAAAACAATGAACAAAATGAATTTATAAACGGAAGTGTTTTTGTAAAAAAAGAAACATTAAAAATTGTAAAATCTCATTTCTGTGGACTAACTTCTATTAATTTACAGGACTTGATTTAGAAATGGCGTTCAAGTTTCATTACCACGAGGTTCTTGACGTTATAGGAACTAAATCAATTAATCAAAAAATTTGTTGTTTATTTGATTGATTATGTGATAAATTTGATTCACGGATGGTTTGTCTAATATAATTACCGATGCATCTAGTATTTGAAATGGTATAAGTGGTAAATACTTAATTCATTGATTATTTTTATGGTTGGTTGGTCGGTTGATACTTCATTGATAGATATAATGATTTATTGTTGATTGATTGATTGATTGAGAGCAGGAGATATGTTTACGGAGATGTTCAAGGGACTGCGGGACAGATACCAGAATGAGATTCAAACCGGTAACAGACACATTTATACCAGATCTACAGATTTACACCAGACACATTAATACCAGATGTATAGATTTACACCAGATCTTCAGATTTTAAACTTCAAATCATGTTTTAAACACTTATTTTCTGATTTTTAATAGATAAATAGATTCACTCCAGACTCGATTCATACCAGATATCAGCAATCCAGACACAGACATACAAGATATATAGATTTACACCAGACACATTACCCCAGTTCTACAGATATACATCAGACTCATTTATACCAGATATCATAATACCAGACAATGTCATACTAGATATATAGATTTACATCAAACACATTCATACCAGATTTACACCAGACACATTTATACCAGATAAATATGTTTACACCACAAGATGATACAAATATTAATCAGATTGATATCAGAGACATTTATTTTTAGTATTTACACAAAAATTCATTTATTGTATTCAGCTTTAATACATGTTCAGTGTGTGTCCAATACCCTCATGAACCCTTCAAGTTCCTTGATCCACCTCTTCGACTGGAATTCCCAGAAGCTGTTCAGATGTTGAGGTAAATTTGGGATTGTATGTTCGTTGGATCCGGATCCAATAGATCCACAACATTTGAGCTCCATGGATCCGGATCGGCTGTATTTGGGACTATAACTGTTTAGCGTCTTGGATCCGGATCCGCAACATTTTAGCTCCATAGATACTGATCCTTAAATCCAAGGATTCGAATCCAAGTGTCGAAGGATCATCTAAAACATTGGAAGTGTTTTTAAGATACACATTTTAAAGAGATTGTAAGCATAATTTCAAGTGACCCTCCAAGCAAAGATGGCAATGCCTAATTTACAGTGGTACCCTTAAAAGCTACGTCTGATTAAGTAAGAAGTACATATTAAAGTTAATAATTTTGAAAATTGATTATTATTAACTGTGAGCTCTTAACAAAAATTAATTGCGCATTTCTGCGACAAGAAAATATATGGGAATTATTAGAAATTAACACTTATAAACCCTGAAAAATGACAATATCTACTACATTATAAATCAAATAAAGGTTTTAAGGATACTGATGTGAATCGGGCATTGTCAAATCAAATCAAATCACAAAGGGCGGGATTGACAATGGACTCCAGTAATGGATTGGAGGTTCAAGTCTTTTCCGTGTCCTGGTTTTTTCAGTCTGGACTTCTTCCTATTTTTAAAACATCCAATCAACATTTTCTTGTAAAGTGCGAAGTTCCTTGCCACACGACCAAATTTGAGCCATGCTTCACTTTTGGACCACCTTATGTAACCTAATGAGAAACCATTTGAACCTTCCTTGAAAAAAGAACATTTGTTATTAAATTTCGTTAAGATTTCAACTAAATATTTAACGGAAATTGTCTAATTCTGAACGAAATATTTCTAACGATTAGATCTCCCTCGGGTAATTTTTTAAAGCAAAAAAATCAGACCACAATTTGGAAATGTCAGGGGTGTTTTGTTCCAAGAATTATATCTGAAAAATGAAGTGGACAACTGAATGCTGCAAGTTCAAGTCCTCTCTCATTGCTCAAGAAATTCCGCTTTGTTGGGAATATCACTGCTGTTACCAGCGTGAGAACCCAGCTTTGCCTGGAAGCAAAGTGATCTCTATAATAAAAGATCCACTTAATTTAGAATTTTTAAACCAAGCTAAGAACATTACCGTGGTTCTACCGAGTTTCCAAATCAAAATTTAAGGTTTCCTGAGTCATGACATTCAAAGAAACAAACAGACGAACAGAGATAATTACTTTATATTGATGTATGATTACTATCTAGGGAAGCTGGAGTAGAAATGGGAGATGAAGACGACCTCTCAACCCCTGCAGAGAAACTACTCGGCCGTCTTGTCAAGTAAATTTTTTTAACAAATAAGATTAATAATAAAATAAGTGCGAGAATGGACTGTTTAATAGTTTTAAACTGCAGTTTCAGTATGTTAACAAATTCAGTGTCCTTCAAGTGTATATCTCAATTCTCAATATATTTATTTATAAACTATAGACTGGCTTGTTCAATTCATACATTTAAAACCATTATATAGCAATGAAGAAGATATCATCTTTTTTCTAGTTGGAAAAGTGTTTAATTCGGACAAGTTCTAAGTCACTTTTACAGAGAAATTACAATTGAAAATAATCAAAGGATCCGAAAAAATAATTTTCCAATTTACGTTTTTTAAAATAAATTGTGGACTTCCTTTTACTGCCAACGTTGCTTTAAAATGGTATTCTATTTGTCCCGCTTTTGCCGTTTAATGAAACTTAAAAACCTTATGAGTTTTTAATATGCTTTACCTGTCATATGCTAGTGCTCGATTTTCTTTTCGCCAACTCTTCTTAAAAATCTTTTTTCCTCTGGTATATTTATGAAATGTTTGAATGTTTTAAGGTTTTTCGGCTGAATTGTGGAATAATGTTAGTTCATCGTCGACCTAATATACTAACAAAATGTGGTTATATTTGAAATATAAACAAGAAATATTTAACTTTCTTTTCATTTTCTTTTCCTTTTTTAAGAAGGGGGGGAATATTCCCACAACTTCGATTTTTGGAGGTTTTTAAATATTTACTCTGACACTGATTTCTTTATCCTGGATAAGTTTCCTTTTTATTCAGGGCTAAATACGACACTGATTTCTTTATCCTTGATAAGTTTCCTCTGGCTGTTCGTCCTTTCTACACTATGCCAGATCCAGCTAATAACATGGTAAGCTAAATATTGGCAAAAACTTGGCACATTCTTGACAATGTTTTTGTAAAATCTAAACCGTGTTGTCCAATAATCTACTTAATCTTGGCAATTTATTTTTATTAATTGATTAGTGTTCCTAATCTCTCACCCCGTTTTTTTCAACTTTTAACCCTTCTATTTGTATTAATTTTATCAATGACATGAAAAAATTGACAAGTGTCAATTCTCACAATTTTCTTTAATGTCTCTTCAGCACAAATATGTCAGTCACTTTAAATCTGAATTCATCCTCTCCTCTCTCACTATCCAACTTTTAACTCCCCCCCCCTCACTTCCTAGTCACCATTCCTTCCGCAAGTAACACACCTGTGTATCTGCTCCGGTCTGAGTGGTCCTCCTAGTCCTGTCCAGGCGAGGGTCGCCTGGCTACGTCTAGGGAAGGAACAGAGAAGGAGGAAAGGAGTAGATGAACCGCCTGGTCTGTCTTGGACTGCAGGAGAACGAGAACGCTCAGGATCGGTATCCAGGAGATAGAGAGAGAGAGATGGATCCACAATCCGGAATCCAGGAATCAATTCAATAATAACACAGGAAGGCCTTTAGGATCTTCTTGGCATTTATCTGGAATATAAACACCACTATAGATATGACACAAGAAAGGACAAGAGACATGGACAATACAAAGATCACAATTTAAAGACATATAGTGGTGCCATCCTGGAGGGTTGGAGGAGATGAGACAGCAGCCGTGAGTAGAACCTAGATAAGGTTCTATGAGTGGGGTGGCGTTCTATTTAATTAAAGAAAACAAGTTGTTTTAACGTTTTTGTTTATTTTAGTATTCAAACTCTTACGACATGTTTATGCGGGGTGAAGAAATCTTATCAGGGGCGCAAAGGATTCATAACGCGCAGTACTTGACTGAGCGCGCCAAGCACCATGGAATAGGTAACAATTTACTTATTTTCGTAAATATCGATTTTAACCTGTAAAATAGTTGTGAAAAGAAACCCTCCATCCAAAGATTTTCAATGGTACCCTTGAAACCTTAATCTGATTAAAAATGTTGAAATATTGTCGTTTTTAAGAATCAAAAAGTGTATTAATAATTTCTCCACTGTTTCTTATTAGCAGATAATGCGCAAGTCACTTTTGCAAAGAACCCACAAATGAAAATTAACAGTTATAAGAAAATAAAAACATTATTTCTAGTTCATACTTAATCAGACAAAGCTTTCGAGGGTAACAATATAAAGAAAGATAATCTTTGTTTGTTTTTTAACATTATTAAATTTAAACTTTTTTACATTTTCATTCTAAATTAATTTCAGAATTGCACACTATTTCTTCTTACATTGATTCCTTCCGATACGGTTGTCCTCCTCACGCTGGTGGTGGAATAGGTTAGTTATTTATTTATTCATTTATTCATTTATTCATCCTTTCATTTATTCATTTATTCATTTATTTCTTTATTCAATTCATTCATTCATTGATCCATTTATCCCGTGATCCTTTGATCCATTGATCCATAGGTTTATTGGTTTTTAACATCCTTTCATCCTTTTATTCATTCATTCATTTATTCATCCTTTCATTCTTTTATCTATATATATACTTTGTTTATCTGTTTGTCGTTTGTATCCAATAAACGTAAAAATGGCTGAACTGATCAAGCCCGTATACTCGCATGATTTTGTTGTTTCATTTTTTCAGTTATTGTTCATCATTTATCATTCTTTCATTCATCATGCATTCTTTGTATTTGTATTAAATATTGTTCTCTTGTTTAGGTATGGAGAGAGTAACTATGTTGTATCTTGGTCTGGATAATATCAGGAAAACAAGTATGTTCCCTAGGGATCCTAAGAGGATCACTCCGTAGACGTGAGATCACTCCATCTTCTTTTTGGATCCCTAATCCTTTCCTTTTAAAGAGCTGGCAAGGGAAGCCTTATCTGTGATTTTCCAATTACAGTCTGAAGAAATTTTTTTCAGATATTTAAAAAAATGATTGGATAGATAGACAGATAAATAAATCTACCATGTCGGGGGTACAGCAAAGATTAAAACTGAAACAGACTCCGATAGATTTCTGGTCTTTGAAGGAACAGCTGACTCTAGCATCAGCTGTACTCAGGTAAACAAACAGCTGACTTAGTATCAGCTGTACTCAGGTGAACAAACAGCTGACTTTTGTATCAGCTGTTCTCAGATAAACAAACAGTTGACTCTATCATCAGCTGTACTCAGGTAAACAAACAACTAATACTAGCATAAGATGTACTCAGGTATACAAATAGCTGACTCTTGCATCAGCTGTGCACAGGTAAACAAACAGCTGACACTGGCATCAGCTGTGCTCAGGTAAACAAACAGCTAACACTAGTATCAGCTGTACTCAGGTAACAAACAGCTGACTCTTACATCAGTTGTGCTCAGGTATACAAACAGCTGACTTTAGCATCAGCTGTACTCAGGTGAACAAACAGCTGACTCTTGCATCAGTTGTGCTCAGGTATACAAACAGCTGACTTTAGCATCAGCTGTACTGAGGTAAATAAACAGCTGACTCTAGCATCAGCTGTATTTGGGTGAATAAACAGCTGACTCTAGCATCAGCTGTATTCGGGTGAACAAACAGCTGACTCTTGCATCAGCTGTGTTCAAGTATACAAACAGATGACTCTAGCATCAGCTGTTCTCAGGTAAACAAACAGCTGACTCTAGCATCAACTGTACTCATGTAAACAAACAGAGAGAATTATATAGAAAGATATTTGAGGTATTGATATTGGTCATTTTAAAGGCGTCTTGTTAAATTCCTAATCGGTTTAATTTTAGAACTGGAGATCAGAACTGGGTTTCAGTTTCTCGAACAATGAAACAGTTTTGGGAACCAGGTAGATTTTTATTAAAAGAAGTCATTTTTTTAGAAAAAGCCACTTTTTTAAAAAGCCATTTTTTATGAAAGAAGTAATTTTTTTTATGACGCATTTTAATGTTGGTTACACTCGAAGCTTTCGTAGTTTTTAGATGAACCATTTGTTTTGCAATGCTAACGCTTTTTTGGTCAATATATAGATTTTGTAGACGCCACTGCGCTTAGCAATAAAAACTATTAAGTGATGCCCATTGGTTTCTAAAAGACCTCATGGCTAGTTAATTAGCTTCCCTGACTTACCTGAATATTGTCCCGTTGATGGCTTAATCTTATGTCATCATCAGTCATGCTTTAAGGACTTTAAGGATTTAAAACATCATTAAAGTTTTCCACTGGATATTTGATATAGAGGTTAGGCGCTGAATTCCTAGGCTCCCCAAAATTATATTTTCCCCCCTAAAAATCATGTATATTTTTTCCCCCCTAAAAATCATGTATATTCCCCGATTTAGCAAAGAAAATTCTCGTAGAGAAACAATGATTTTCTAACAGGGGGGGGGGTGAGTTGTCATTAAGATATCCATAATTCCCCTGACTAACCGTGAATTGATACTGTGAATCTGTGAATTATAAATCCTAATTTCAATCCCAGCTTAGTATAGTCATGGTGGGATGGCGATGTGGTCATAGGGCGTCCCTAAACGTATTTATTGAGTGATTGATTTATTGATTGAGTGTGATTGAATGATTTATAGATTTATTGGTTGATAAATTGATTGATTGATTAATTATTTGGGCGGTTGGTTGGTTGGTTGGTTGATTGATTGAATTGTTGAGGTCGTCCTCCGGATTGGTATTCCCAGAAGAACTGTGCTCTTCAATACAACCTTATTATGGAGAAAGCTGATCTACCGCGAAGAAAAAGGAAATCATTTTATCCAAAACTACGACACTAATAATATGAATAATTAACTAAATGTTTTTGGGAGCTTTACTTACCTTTTTATTTATTGAATGATATTGATTACAGTACACAGGTGAATGTGAACAGCTTATTTTTTTTAGGTTTTTTGTTGTTGTTAAATTAACTCGATTTTATTTTGATCTACCGTTCAAGGGAAAAAACAAAACAGGGGAAAAATGTTTTTACATTTTTTTGTTTAACTCTCTTTATGAATGTTTTGGTTAATAGTGTTAAAATTTAAAGTTTTTATCACCCCTGTTTATTGGGGGCCCAATAAGACTAAATTACAAAAAATCTTATCAGTAATTTGAGAAACTACCAACAACAAAAATTAGGATAAACAAACTCTAAAGTATGAATTTATTTTTAAAGTATTCAGAGATAATGAAATGACAAATAATATTAAAAAGCAAAAAAAGTAAGGTGAATAAAACCAAAATAACACACAAAAAACTAACAAAGTTTTTAATCTTCCTGATAGAAACAATCTTAAGAACTGAGGACGGTCAACGCAGACCGAAATATATTTTCAATAATTGTGGAACTAACATCTACTTTTTTTACTCTACAGAGGTTTGGTCCATCACCATCGCGTAATTTTAGATAAGAAAAAAGAAATACGTGAATGAAGTAATAAAAAATATAAAATTAACGTTCTGATTAACGTTGGATCCACTTGGAATTGTATTCAATGTTTCAAGATTTAAGCAGCGCTCAATTAAAATTGGTTTTTGACGGAATTAAGACACGGCTCAAATTCATTAATTTCTGACTCTGAAGAAGAGAAAACGGAAGAAATACTAGGAATAAACGAACTTAAGAAGAGGATGAAATGATTGTGTAGAGGAGAGAAACAGGAAGGGAAGGATAATCCTAATGAAACAATTGTTAAAACTCTGGGAGAACAAAGAAAAGAACAGCTGAGGTAAACAGGGGTATATTGTTTAAAGAGACTGTACGGGGAATTTTAAGTGACCCTCCACTCGAACATGGCAATGACCTATTCACAACCGTACCCATGAAACCTTACTCTTTTCAATAATGTGAAAATGGTTTAAAAGTGTTTAATTTAGAAATTTTCTATATGTTGTCTGCTGCATTAGAAATGCGAGATTTACAGTAGAGAAATCACAATTAAAAATAATCATTTTTCAAAATTATAAACATTGGTATTTAATTCAGTCTTTGTCAGACAAAGCTTTTAAGGGAACCGTTGCGAATCTTTTCAACTGTTGCAGGTTCACTTGAAATAACGCCACAGTCTTTTTTTGAATTTCCGGTAGTAAAAAGTATTTTTATTAATGCTTGTTATTAGGCTGGCCGTAGAGGACGAGAAGAAAGAAATTTCTCGGTTAGAGAAACAAGTTCAGCTCCTTAGGCACAGTTGGTTGGTTGGTTGGTTGGTTG
>NW_019397067.1:110771-112441 GCF_000591075.1 Eurytemora carolleeae | reverse complement strand
TACATGTATCCTCTACAGTAGAGATTTCTTCTTTAATGGTAACTTTATCTTCTTCCATCATTTCTACCATTCTCTCTGAAATATGTAAATTGTATAAAACATGTTATATTTCAAAGCTAAATAGGCTTTGAATTAAAAGGAATAAAAGGCTAGTACTCTTTATCAATCTATTTATTTTGCTTGTCTGCCTGTTTGTTTCTCTGTTGGTATCCAAAAACCGTCAAAACTGCTACACAAATTTTGTGGGACCTCACATGACCCCTGGGAAGATTTACGGATTGTTAGAATTAATTTTTTTTTTATTAAACTTTGAGAATTTGAAGAAGTTGAAAAAGGAGATGGGCGTGAAGCGCCCTGAAAGCCTAGTCTACCATATTTAAGTATTAACGGTTTAACTATGCTAATATATAAGCTACACCCAATTTTTCTCCGGCTCACAAATTACGTCTATTTGTAAGCATATCCTTGATTGATATCCCCAAAAGGCGAAACTTTTTAAAACGATTTCATATTTGTGATAACTATATCTTCAAAATTTAGTTTTGTTCAAAGAATAACCTTCTGCAAAAATGTTCAGTGGCTGGAGCTCGACCCTGGAGTTCAACGTACCATTGCCATCAGGACATGATTCTTTGACTGTAGGTTGATTGTTAATAATAATAATAATGGAAAATCTACAATCACAAAAAGATAAATACAATAAATTCTACAATAATAGAATTATCTGACTTGAATTTTACAGTGTAAAGCCATTCATACTTAATATGATAAGTTTTTATGCATTTTTTAGTAACAGGATAGGATGACAACATATTTACACGGATAAGATGATAACATATATACTCTCATCACCAGGATATCTTATAATCCTTCATGTTTATTTTTAATATGAATCTTCAGACTACATGCTGTAATGGCAGCGTATTCACACTGAAAACAAGGATATCCCACTCCTTAATGTTTAGAGTCAATATGCTTCTTTAGACGACATGCTGTAGAGGCAGTGTATACACATTGATCGCATGGATATCTCACTTCTTCATGTTTTTTAATATGTTTCTTCTGATTACCTGCTCTAGTGGCAACGTGTTCACACAGGTCATTTGAATATGTCACTCCTTCATGTGTTTAGATTCAATGTGTAACTTCAGACTCTTTCCACCTGTGTCAACATATTCACACTGATCACAGGGATAACTCGCTTCTTCATGTTTCGATTTAATATGTGTCTTCAGATTACCTGCTGTAGTACCAAGATATTCACACTGATTGCAGGGATATCTTACTCCTTTATGTTTATTTTCAATATGAATCTTCAGGTCAACATATTCACACTGATCACAGGGATAACTCGCTTCTTTATGTTTCGATTCAATATGTGTCTTCAGATTACCTGCTGTAGTACCAAGATATTCACAATGATTGCAGGGATATCTTACTCCATTATGTTTATTTTCAATATGAATCTTCAGACTACTTAAAGCAGTGGCAGCGTATTCACAATGAGAACAAGGATATCTCACTCCTTCATGCTTATTTTCAATATGTTTCTTCAGATCACCTACTTGAGTAGCAGCGTACTCGCATTGATCGCATGGATATCGTATTCCTTCATGTTTAGATTCAATATGTTTCTTCAGACTTCTTGCTGTAGTGGCAGCGTATTCACA
>NW_019397067.1:88783-110675 GCF_000591075.1 Eurytemora carolleeae | reverse complement strand
GAAATTTCCCAGATACCCAGGCATTTGGGAAATTTCCCAGATACCCAGGCATTTGGGAAATTCCTATTTTTGACATTTTTGATAATTGCTGTCACTCCCTCATTTTATCACATTGTAATTTCTATATCATCAGAAAACATTGATATTTTATTAAAGTTTGCAGACGATACTAAATTGGAGCATAATGCAAGTACTGTAGAAGAATGTGAAAAAACTCAGGAATATCTAAATAAATTAATAAATTGGAACAGTTGGAATATGAGCTTCAATATTTCCAAATGCAAAGTACTTCATGTTGAACCATATATAAACAATGAATGGTACACCCCAGTAGAATGGGATCTGGGTGTTAAAATTTCATTAAATCTGAAAACCTCCACCCAGTGTATTGAGGCTGCTAGAAGAGCTGGGGCAGTTTTGACCCAAATAATTTATACAGAGACAAGCGTACATTCCCCAAACTGTACAAATAATTTTGTTCAGATATTACAGGATTGGGTAGCAACATATTCACACTGATCACAGGGATATCTCACTCCTCAATATTTATTCAATAATATCTTATAATGCTTCATGCTTAGATTTAATATATTTCTTTAAATACCATACTGAGGTAGAAGTAAGATTTCTTGCGAACAGGGATATTTAACTCCTTTATGTCTACTTTCAATGTGTCTTTTGAGATTATTTGATGTAGGAGCAACATAAGTACACTGATTGCATGGATATCTTACTCCTTCATGTTTATTTTTAATATGACTCTTCAGATTATCTGCTGTAGTGGCAGCGTATTCACACTGATCACATGGATACCTCACTCCTTCGTGTTTATTTTGAATATGTTTCTTCAGATTATTTTGGTCAGTTGCAGCGTGTTTACATTGATCGCAAGGATATCTCACTCCTTCATGTTTAGATTCAATGTGTAATTTCAGGTGCTGTACACCAGTGGCAACATAGTCACACTGATCACAGGGATATCTCACTCCTTCATGTTTATTTCTCATATGTTTCTTCAAATACCCTACTGAGTTAGAGGTAAAATCACACTGCTCACAGGGATATCTTACTTCTTCATGTTTATTTTCAATATGTATCTTCAGATACCCTATTGAGCTAGAGGTAAAATCACACTGCTTACAGGGATATCTTACTCCTTCATGTTTGGATTCAATGTGTAACTTCAGACTTTTTACACCTGTAGAGACGTATTCACACTGTTCACATGGATATCTCACTCTTTCATGTTTAATATCAATATGTGTCTTCAGATTACTTGCTGTAGTGGCAGCGTGATCACATTGGCAGCATGGATATCTCACTCCTGTATGTTTAGATTCAATTTGTGTTTTTAAACGACCTGCTGTAGTGGCAGCGTACTCGCATTGATCGCATGGATATCGTATTCCTTCATGTTTAGATTCAATATGTATCTTCAGAGAACCTGCTTGAGTGGCAGCGTATTCACAGTGAATACAAGGATATCTCACGCCTTCATGTTTACTTCTAATATGCTGAATCTGTCCTTGTTAGGCTTTTTTGTCTAATATTCTCTCCGACCTAAAATCTTGAAAACAATAATAATATATCGGCAATAAAATATTTATATATTAAAATACCTGTTTTCAGCCAAACACCCCCCCCCCTCTCTACGCCCCAGATCAAGAAAAAAAAAATTCTGTGTCTTATGGATAAAAGAATATAGGTGCAAAATTAGCACCATTTATCTCTATTATTACAAGAGTTATTACAAACTCCAGGACACTGAAGAGGTCTTTTGATCTTAAATTTTCAATAAAAAAAATAAAAGTGGAAAAAGGAAATGGCCGTGAAGCACCCAGAAAGTCTGGTCTATCATGAACGGTTTAACTATGCCAGTATATTAGCTAACCCCACTATTCCTCCGGCTCAAAAATTACGTCTATGTACATTGAATCGCACTCCAAAATGATTTCATGTTCGTGATAATTAAATCTTGGACATTTAGTTTTGTTTTCTCATGTTTACTTTTAACATGAGTTTCCAGATATGAATGTGAATCTTTAAAGCATGAGTTTTAAAAGTTGAAAAAGGAGATGGGCGTGAAGCGCCCTAAATCCCCTGAAAGCCTAGTCTACCATTTTTAAGTATAAACGGTATTATTATGCTAGTATATAAGCTACACCCACTTTTTCTCTGGCTCACAAATTACGTCTATGTGCAAGCATATCCTTGATTAAATCGCACCCCAAAAGGAGAAACTTTTTAAAATGATTTCATATTTGTAATGATTATATCTTCAACATTTAGTTTTGTTTAAAGATATAATTTGTCAAAGAATAATCTGCAAAAATTTTGAAATGATAAAAATATTATTTAATTAATTATTTATGATAAGGGAACCAGGAAACACAGTTGAGTTTTCCTTTGAAAAATATACAATCAGAAAAAGATTAGTACAATAAATTCTACAATAACAGATTTATTTAACTTGAATTTTACGGTGTAAAGCCATTCATACTTAGTATGATACATTTTTATGCAATTTTTAGTTACAGGATAGGGTTACAACATATTTACAATCATCACATGGATATCTCTTCACTGCTCAAAGTTCATTTTCTTTGTTTTTCATTAGATTTCCTGCTTTTGTGGCAGTGAGGTCTTACTAATCTTATTCCTTTATGTTTAGATTTAATATGTTACTTCAAATACGATACTGAGGTAGAGGTAAGATTTCTCTAATAACAGGAATATTTTACTCCTTTATGTCTGCTTTCAATGTGTCTTTTCAGATTACTTGATTTAGTCCCAAGATATTCACACTGATTGCAAAATTTAAAAAAAAATTTCCAATCAAAATTCGATTTTTATTAAATTTTGGAAAACCACGAAATTTTTTTATAAAATCACAGAACTTTTTTATTTTTGTTTCACAGTGTAAATTGAATACAAAGAGAAAATGTTCACAATAAAAATAGAAGATGGGCGCGAAGGGCCCCGAAAATCTAGTATTTTATGTATAAAAGGAGTGATTCATTTTTACCATTCCACTCCCTCCCATGTGCACAGTATAATTATTATCATCTAACAAAATTCTATTCTATTTATATGCATCTTATTTAAACAACATGTACACTAGATGACTTCTTCAGGAGTTGATATTGCCAACCAGCTTCTATATATAATTAAAAGGAATAAAAGGCTAGTACTGCAAACAAAGATTTACATTGATTATAATTCAATCTTTATCAATCTATATATTTTACTTGTCTGTTGGTATCCAAAAACCGTCAAAATGGCAACACAAATTTTGTGGGACCTCACATGACCCCTGGGAAGATTTACAGATGGTAAGAATTAAAAAAATTTGTCTCCAAAATTTTTTGATTTTTGTTAAACTTTGAAAATTCACAAAAAATATGATGAAATCCGCGAACTTCTTTTTCTTTAGTTTTCAATTTTACCAAGAGAAAATTTTTGCCCAGAGAGCCACAGTTAAAAGTTGAAAAAGGAGATGGGCGTGAAGCGCCCTGAAAGCCTAGTCTACCATATTTAAGTATAAACGGTTTAACTATGGTAGTAAATAAGCTACACCCACTTTTTCTCCGGCTCACAAATTGCCTCTATGTGATATCCTTGATTAAATCGCACCCCAAAAGGCGAAACTTTTTAAAACTATTTCATATTTGTGATAACTATATCTTCAACATTTAGTTTTGATCAAAGATATAATTTGTAAAAGAATAATCTTCTGCAAAAATGTTAAAATCATAAAAATATTATTTAATTAATAAGAATGATGAGGGAACCATGGAACACAGTTGGGGTTTCCTATGAAACATTTACAATCAGAAAAAGATAAATACAATAAATTCTACAATAATAGAATTATTTAACTTAAATTTTACAGTGCAAAGCCATTCATACTTAATATGATACGTTTTTTTTTGCATTTTTTAGTTACAGGATAAGGTTACAACATATTTACACTCATCACAAGGATATCTCTTCACTGATGCTCAAAGTTCATTTTCTTTGTTTTTCATTAGATTTCCTGCTTTTGTGGCAGTGAGGTCTTACTAATCTTATTCCTTTATGTTTAGATTTAATATGTTACTTCAAATACGATACTGAGGTAGAGGTAAGATTTCTCTAATAACAGGAATATTTTACTCCTTTATGTCTGCTTTCAATGTGTCTTTTCAGATTACTTGATTTAGTCCCAAGATATTCACACTGATTGCAAAATTTAAAAAAAAATTTCCATCAAAATTCGATTTTTATTAAATTTTGGAAAACCACAAAAATTTTTTATAAAATCACAGAACTTTTTTATTTTTGTTTTACAGTGTAAATCTAACAAAATTATGAATGTGAATCTTTAAACCATGAGTTCGAATTGTAGTATTATCACATTGATTACAAAAATATTTGCATGATATTTGTTAAATAAAATTTATATAAAACATTCATTATTTCATATTATGTTCAAAGATATAATTTGTCAAAGAATAATTTTCTGCAAAAATGTTGAAATGATAAAAACATTATTTGAGAAATTAACAATGAAGAGGGAACCAGGGAATACAGTTAGGTTTTCCTATGGAAAACATACAATCAGAAAAAAGATTAATATAATAAATTCTACAATAATAGAATTATTTAACTTGAATTTTACAGTGCAAAGTCAGTAATACTTAATATGATAAGTTTTTATGCATTTTTTAGTGACAGGATAGGGTTACAACATATTTACAATCATCACAGGGATATCTTACTCCTTCATGTTTATTTTTAATATGAATCTTCAGACTACTTGCTGTAATGGCAACGTATTCACAATGAGAACAAGGATATCCCACTACTTCCTGCTTATTTTCAATATGTTTCTTCCGATCACCTGCTTGAGTAGCAGCGTACTCGCATGGCTACACAAATTTTGTGGGACCTCACATGACCCCTGGGAAGATTTACGGATTGCTATAATTAAAAAATTTGTATTCAAATGTTTTTGATTTTTGTTAAACTTTGAGAATTCACAAAAAAAAAATTATTAAATCCGCGAACTTCTTTTTTTAGTTTACAATTTTACCAAGAGAAAATTCTTGCCCATAGAGCCACAGTTTAAAGTTGAAAAAGGATATGGGCGTGAAGCGCCCTGAAAGCATAGTCTACCATATTTAAGTATAAACGGTTTAACTATGGTAGTAAATAAGCTACACCCACTTTTTCTCCGGCTCACAAATTACCTCTATGTGCAAGCATATCCTTGATTAAATCGCACCCCAAAAGGCGAAACTTTTTAAAATGATTTCATATTTGTAATGACTATATCAACATTTAGTTTTGTTCAAAGATATAATTTGTCAAAAAATAATCTTCTGCAAAAATGTTAAAATGATAAAAATATTATCTAAGAAATGAAGAATGATAAGGGAACCAGGGAACACAGTTGGGTGTTCCTATGGAAAATATACAATCAGAAAAAGATAAATACAATAAATTCTACAATAATAGAATTATTTAACTTGAATTTTACAGTGTAAAGCCATTCATACTTAATATGATAAGTTTTTTATGCTTTTTTAGTGACAGGATAGGGTGACAACATATATACACTCATCACAAGCAGTGTTTCGGATCCGGATCCGGATCCGGTCGGATCCGTATCATTTGGTCGGATCCGGATCCGTATCAGGAAACGTTGATATGGATCCGGGTAGCGCCAAAAATTAACCAAAACCATGGAATAAATAAATCAAAATGGTTCGTAAATGTATTATTTACATGACGAAAATTTTTCAAAATTATCTTTAATAATTTAATGTTTACATTTATATAATAGTAATGACGACATTTTTAACTTTAGGATTACTATAGTTTATAAATTATAACCTTGCATAACATTTAATAGGGAAAATCCGATTCACAGAATCAAAAGTTACCTCGGATCCGGATCCATCATCACGGATGCGGATCGCGAATCAAAATGATATGGATCCGAAACACTGATCACAAGAATATCTTACTCCTTCATGTTCATTTTTAATATGAATCATCAGATAACTTGCTGTAATGGTAGCGTATTCAAAATGAGAACAAGGATATCTCACTCCTTAGTGTTTAGAGTCAATATGCTTCTTTAGACGACATGCTGTAGAGGCAGTGTATACACATTGATCGCATGGATATCTCACTCCTTCATGTTTTAAATTTTTAATAAAAATCTAAAGAATAAAGGGATTGTAGTTGTAATTTCAAGTGACTCTGCATGAAAACTTAAGTCATGTCTGATTCACAACGTAACCTTTGAAAACTTAATCTAATCTAGAATGTGGAAGATAATGTCGTGCTTGTAATTTCTGCATCGTTTCTAAAGAAAGAAAGTTTGTAGAGAACCTTTAAATGAAAAAATCAGTTTTATTAAAGACAAAAAATGGGATATCAAATTAACTATTGGTCAAACAAAGCTTTTAAGTTGTGCACCAAAAATGCCACTCTATCAATTAAGAGTCACTACAAATTACTTGATTAGTGAAAAAATAATTAAATAGAAAAGTTATGAGTGCATGCATAGTATTATTATTATTTAACAAAATTGCTGGGGTTTTTTATTGGGCCCAGACAATTCCATCCATCAGCACCAACCCCTCTTAATTGCATCTTATTCAAACAACAATTAAAAAAGACGATTTTTTCACAAGTAGAAATTGCCAATCATTTTTAATGAAATTAACTAAAGCATGAAAAAAATAATTCTTAACAAACATTGATATGGGTGTTAAGAGATCCGCATGAAACTCTGAAGTTGCCATTAACAGAGAGTCCCAAAATATCAGTTTTTGGTCATATATTAAGAAATTTTGAAAAGTTTCAAACAAATTAACGGTATTTACTGGCTCCAGGTGCATCTTTTCATACCAAGAGCAATATGTTTTAAAGAATCGTTTATTTAACCAGTTACTTTTTTTGATTTTTATAAATTTTTAGTATCAATTGCAGTAACATTTTTTTTTTGACATTCTAAAAAAGTTGAAAATTAATCATCCCTAATGTTTTCGGACTTGCTCTCTGTATTCTCGAAGCCACTTGAAATCTTCCTTCTTATCAAAGGGTACGACCAGCTGGCAAGCTAAAAAAATATATTTGGTATAAAATGGAATTAAATTAAAAAATTTGCTGGAATCTTACCAATTTGGAGTCCCAAATCTCCAGCATTATGCTGCCTGGCTCCAGCTGGTATTTCAATCACCACCTTCTTTTTCCCAAACTCCATCCATTTCCCGAGCGATGTGTCCAACCTGAAATAACAGTTGTATAATGAGCTATAAATATGAAAAAGTAGGGGCAAAATTTAATGGTTACTAAACTTGAAGGAGGTTGTTAACAGATGAGAAAAGACCCTCTTTTTAATTCTGTTTGGTAAAAACAAATGTTCGCCTTTCTTCTTTGGTTCTACATATTTAGAGAATAAAAGGCGTACCATAACTTCCATTTAATGTTTTATAATTTTTGTTTCTATGATATTATGGGGGAAGGGAGATTTAGGGGAGCTTCTGTAACGAAAATTATGCAATTTTTTACCTTTCTTCGCCTTGAATCAAACACGGCTACACTGTATCTGTTCGGATTTTCGTTCATCCAAAACCAATCCAAAGAAACAGTCAATTGATCTCCAGGAGCCAATTTCTTTTTGTATACATGTAGACCACGGATGAATGTGTCCTGCTTAAGGGTTCCCATGTTTGTGTTTATTTCGTTGTCTGCTAGACATACATAAAAGTTTCAGTGTTTCAAAGTTTTATCTGTAAATACGATGTATTAATGTCGTCTTCCATAAAATACGAGCCCGTTAATAGTCTAATATGATAGGGGACACCCTGTATATAAAACATCTAACCGTACCTCGATTTTCTGTACTTCCCTCATCTACATCTTCTTTGATTTCTTCTTTGACTTCTTCTTTAATGGTAACTTTATCTTCTTCCATAATTTCTGCCATTCTCTCTGAAATGTGTACAATAGATGTAATAGTCTTATAGTAATGGCCCAGGAGAATTAGGGCGAAGCAAGGGGGCTATTGACCACAATTTTTTGTTTTTACCTGACCCATCTCATTTGATTCAGATTCAGGGTGCCAAAAAAATAATTCCGTCATTTTAGCTTAAAAGCAAAAAGACGGCATATTTCAAAGATGAGCAAAAACATTCATTATCACGTAATATCTTTAAACAAAACTATAGAAATTATTTAGATCTTTGTTAAGATGAGTTATTGGCAATTTCTTAAAAGCAACATTGCTGTTGATNAGTCCAGATACCCCACCAAAATCACTTTGATATGGTTATTAAATACAATTGGTTTCTTTATAACGACCATCCTACCGTAAATAAAACATTATTGAAAAATAATATTTATTTAAACTTCTATAGCTTTATTAATAAGATATTTATTCATATGTTAATTGATGTGGTATCATTTATCACACTCCTGATTTTTAACAGTCTCATTAATTTTCCAGACAGGGTCGACTTTGAAGTGCCGCGATGCCTTGGGATTAGATTTTACTGCTCTAACTCACTTGCTTTCTGTAGCCCTTTACATTTTAGCACTATAAAGCCCTTGTTTTTAGCTTTGGTTTTTAAGAAGTAATTAGCAATATTCTTATCGATTTTTGCTTGAGAGCAATAGACCTTTTAATCACAGTGTGCATCAGGTTGCAGAAATATAAGGATTAAAAATTAAAGTATGGGCAGATAAAAATAAATTTCTGCTCAGACAACGAGCTAAAGATTACCATTGGACCCATTCATGTAAATTCTAAATAAAGAGTCAATGAAAATGAATTGGAAAGTCCCTTAAAGAAATTATTCAGGATATGTTTAGGCTCCTTGTGACAGCTGATGAGGTTCCTCTGCTGACCCCTGGCGAGATCTGGTTAACCGACCTAGTGGCGCAACACGCCGGGTTAATTACAGTAGCTATATAGTGGGAAAAATTTAGTTGCAGTACATTTGGAAAAATTGCTGTACACCATACAGTATAGGGGTTATCTCAGGTGAAGTGCAGTGCACAGTGTACAACAATGGGTCATCTCAGTTGCTGTATGTGGAAAAAAACTTATATGTTGTACATTAAAGGAATATTTTAGTTGCTGTACATTACAGGCTACTTGATGTACTGTTTACATAACACACTACCTAATGTACTACACTGTATATTTGTATAAGTCACACACAAGATTTAGTAAAATTTTGAAATGATTAGGTTCTAGTTTCGTAGTTTACCATAGAAGAATCCTTCTTCATCAGCCTGTGGACGGCCGTTAATGCAATACATGTGCATCCCAGTTCTATTATGAATCAAAAATCTGGTAAATTATTGATCTAATGAACCAGGTAAGAAAAAAGAAAAAGATCCACGTCTCCAAGTATAGGTTCCAATTCTTTCTCCAGAGCAGATGAAAAAGCAAGAGCCACGTCTCGATAAAGCTAATCCAAACATTTAATACTTAGAATGTGGTTTACTCTAAGGAATATTTTCACCAAACTATTAATCTCTTACTTTAAAACTACATACGCCTCAACCGTCTCTGTCAGAAATCAAGTATAGTAAAGGTTTGGTTCCAGAGCTCACAGTCTCCGGGTGAAGGTGTACATCAACATCTCCAGAGCCCAAAACTTAAGACAGGGTATCGATCTGAAAACCAGTTTTAAAACCCGGGTTTCACGAATGGGGTTAGGCAATTTTGTAAATATCAATATTTTGGTTATGAAATATTCTTTTATTCAGTTTGTTTATATTCTCAATTTTTTTCAAATCTCTTAAATCAAAATCTACACAAATGTTAAGATATTTTTGTTATGAAAATATAATATTAGTTATTTATCGAATCTCTTAAATCAAAATCTACACAAATGTTAAGACCCCAAAAAGGAAACTCGGGAGTTTTGTCCAACGATACTCTTTTAAATTTCGGGCTCAGGCTTACTACAGGTTGGAACATCGTACACTGTTAATCTCGGGCTTTGAGTAGAGCAACGTCTTCAGGTTTCAGCCTTAACAATTCCCTGTATTTGCAAAGTAAGCCATCCGAACAGAGCTAAATGTTAATTTGATCTTACGTGAAATGGTTTGGTTGATTGATTGATTTGAGCCTTCTCCAACAGCTCAAACTAAGGTTTCTTGATCAACCGCATACTTTGGGTTAAACCGTCTCAATCAGTCTAAATACAGAGATTGCATTTTCCTTGGAAGTTTCAGAATTGTAAAAGAGTTAACATTAATTACATGGTAGGTAAGAAAGGAAGAACAAAAGGTTGAGAGACACACTCCGACCAGTAACATCATCCCGTCTCAGGTCAAGTGCTTCACCATGATGCTCTCCGCGTAAAACTCAACCTTGGCCTACATTACAGATTTTGTAACACTCATTGTGCTTTATTATAAAAGTTCGTTATTTATATACCTTATATTGTTCAGTGAAAACCGTGTCACTTCTTAAAAACATACATCATTTAGTTATAAAATTCTGGAATAAAAACTCAATTAGTAAGCGCTATGAGAGGTTTAAAAACTTGGTTTAGGTGTGGCACAGAATACAAGATATATTTTACATGACTATATTAAGTCTTTTAAATATTTAAAACATTGGTTTCTTTCTTTACTTTTAAATACTTCATTCTTTAAAATACCTTTCCTTGTGGAGTTTGTGCGACTGCTACGACTCAATCTCAATATTTAAGGAAGCACAAAAGTTCCATCAATAAGGCACGAAGATTAATATTTTTACAATATAAATATCACATAGAAAAGTATAATCCTCGTGAGGGAAAATTAATCTGGAGGGGCCAGGTTTTCATAATTTTCCCTATAGCTTAGTGACAGGTACAAGATTAGTGTCACTTCGTCTCAGGATCCGTCCTGCACTAATTTGTGTCCTTGTACTGAAGATGTAGGGACCGTTGAAGATTAGCTGAACGAGCATATAGAAACCTAAAAAATCTAGATATAGATGCGACATTCACACTCATAACAGGGATGACTCGGTCCTTCATGATTAAGTTCAATAAGTCTCTTCAGACCACTTGCTGTAGTGGCAGCATCTTCACATTGATCGCAAGGATATCTCACTCCTTTCAATACGTTCCTTCAGATTAGCTGCTTGAGTAGCAACGTATTCACAGTCAATACAAAGACTCCTTCATGTTTACTTCTAATATGCATCATCAAATTACTGGGTTGCGTTGCCACAAATTTAATTTTTCACAGGGATAAATGTTTTTGTCCAGAGACGACTTGACAACTTTATCTAAATTCAAGAAAGAATCCTGTATCAATTAGCATAAATAGTGCCTGATTATGATCAAGTGGTATGTAAAACTATAAACATTTTTTACACGAAAAAGAAAATATTTTGAGAAAAAAATTTGAATAGAAATTCATGTAATCTTTTATAATCTCTAGACATTTTTCAAAAAGAAGTATCGATTAACTCAGATATGTCAAAACAAACAAAATTTCCTCAAGAAATATCTCTCCAAATATCTTCCTTTCTGCGTAAGAAATGTTTAAAGTTTTAGTATAAATATTATAAACCACTTTATGAGTTCATATACGTTTCTCCGGTTTCCAAGGTGCCGTGACAAACTCCTGAAAGACAAACTCCTGAAAGACAAACTCCGGAAAGACAAACTCCTGAAAGACAAACTCCGGAAAGACAAACTCCGGAAAGACAAACTCCTGAAAGACAAACTCCTGACGAGACAAACTCCTGACGAGACAAACTCCTGAAAGACAAACTCCTGAAATTATGAAATTTTTCTCTGAATGAAATTTGATAAAATTCATAAACTTTAGAAGAAAAATTCGCAAATATTCTAGAAAAAATTCTCAATCTTTAGTTATTTGAATATGCTTCTAGCAGCAAAGTATTACAATGATCAGAATAACCAGCAAATTTATTATTATTTATTTTTTATAATTTAGGGTTAGGTTAGGTTGAGACACTTTCTGGGCCGAGCGCTGCGGCTAGGACAGGCTAGTGGGCCGAGCGCTGCGGCCATGGGTTAGGTTGGTTAAGACACTTTCTGGGCCGAGCGCTGCGGCTAGGACAGGCTAGAGGGCCGAGCGCTGCGGCCATGGGTTAGGTTAAGTGTTGACACTTTCTGGGCCGAGCGCGATATTATGGATCTATACAGGATGTTTCACGAAACATGACAATTGATTAATAATTTTGAAGGTCTTCTTCCATATACTGTATTGATTTAAGAAGACTTTTTGCTGTTTTTTTAATAAATCTTTTACTGAACTATACTTTTATTAAAAATCATGTTTACAATAATATGCCTGCCTAACAATATTTTATGTTATTCTCTTATATCAAACAGCTTTACAAATTATGGAAGACAAGAATCTATTCACCAACTGTCATGTTTCGTGGAACACATGTACAAAATCATTTGTTATCCAAAGAAGTCCATTGAACTTGAAAACCTTGAAAAATAACACAATTTCCGTACCATAAAGAAGAAATTCAAATGCAGAGGATCTAAATCTTAAGTACTTAGTAAATGAACCCAGGTTTTGTAGATACAGAAGATAGTATTTAATTAGGGTTAGGTAGACACTTTTCTGGGCCGAGCGCTGCAGCCACGGGTAAGGTTAAGCTATGACGCTTTCTGGGCCGATAGCTGTGGCTTGGACAGTCTACGCCGAGCGCTACGGCCACACCGGTTGCCAGTTCTACAAAATTCATTCCCCCTATTTCAGTTTTAGAATTTTACGGGACATACACTCAACATAAGGCAAATATCAAAGATTCCTTCACCCAGAAGGGCTTGTGATAACATACTCGCATCTGTCAAAAATCTTTTGAACACCTCACTAGCTTGGTGATGCGGTACATCATATAAATATGCTTATCAAATAAGATTATTCAAATAAACTTCCTCTTTCAGAAGGGACCAAAAGCAATGAAAAATCGAACACATGTTCTTAAAACAACATACTATCTCAATCTCTCCCATCACAATTACTTGAAGAAATACATTTATTTCTGTTTAAAATATACACCATTTTTCATATATAACTAGAAGTCCAGTTATTTTCATATTTAGGCAAGGTACAAAATGGGATAAAAACAGGCAGTAAATAATAGGAAGATCTCAGTTAATGGTAAGAACAGGAAAGGTTATTCAGGAAAAAAATTTGATAACGAACAGGATGAATTCGAGGGAAATGGAAATTGGAAACAGGAGACAAGAAAGTTCGGTTAACCCACGACCGCAACATTACCTGAACAAGAAAGTAAAATTTAAAAAATTCAGACAATTGATTTTAAATATTTAATTAGTTATTAAAAAAAAATTTAATGAAAATAATTGTAACAATCAGCGACAACCGAGACAGCATAATGGCTCAACCCCGGTGCGAGCTAATGTCTTTCTTTTCAGAGATTTAATCTACGAACTTTCAGCACCAACACTACATATAGGCCAGCGACAGTGACTCAAAGCTCGATTTATTAAAATTCATTAATTTCTACCTGAAGAATGTGTTTCTTCTTTGTCCAATAGAAGGAATCACTCCTGAAAAATATTGGACTAAAAAAAGGCAGAAAACTCGAGCACTGCAGTTCCTTTCTTCAAATGCTCAGTTATTAATGAAAAGTTTCTTCAATTATTTTCAGTTGGGAAAAGAAGACACATTTAAATAATCATCATTTTAAGTACAAAAACATAAATCAAATTCAGAAGTATTTATACCTGCAATTTATTAGAATCAGACTTCTCATTCAATCCTCATTCCATTTCCCACTGAAGTATTAAACACTCATTTTAAGCTAACTAAGATTTACCAATTGATGAAGGTTAATTAAATCTCAGGCAGAATTCTGATATTTTGAAATCATTTAGATTTTATCCATCCAAGTAGAAATTTTAATCACCGAAAATAAATAATAAAAAGTTCTAATTGTAATAATATTTACCGTGAAATGATGCTGCAAATCTTCTATTTCTTTCATTCATCAGCATGTTGTTTAATCATGATTTAGTCAAGGATAGAATAATTTAATATCATCTGAACAATGTATAAATTTTCAGTTGACAAAATTTTACCTGCAGAATATATTCGCCATGTTCCGTTGCCGGATCCTCATTAAGCACCAGAAAATATCTTAACAAAAATAACATTATCTCAGAATTATGTTAGAAGTGAGTGCAATGAAAGAAGAGGCATAATTGTCATCAGCATTAAGTTTTAATCATATAAAGGTCAATGATAGTGTCGTTGATATCATCTGAAATAATTGAACTAGAATTGAGAAGATTATTACCAGTTTAGTGAGCAGAATTCAACCAATGCATTTCAGGATCTTATCGCAATCTGAATAGAAATTCATGAGTTCAATTAACATTTAGATTTGTATAAGTTAGTATAGTTCGTTATTCAGCAAGGTTGAGTGTCTTCAATATTATCAGAATTACGTCCCTTAAAGTCATCACTATGAAGTGTCAAGCAGAAAAGAATCATTGCGCTTACCTCTACATAGAGCGAGACATACTGAGGGTTGAACCAAGAACTCCAATGCCACCTAAAAATGATAATTAGTATTGGTTGGCAACTATGACCTTTATGTATTAAAATAAAATTAATTGTTTCTAAGATTAAGTATCTCCCCTAGTATACCGTAGGGCAGGGTTGCAATACAAAGATATATTTTAGCATTTATTTTTCATAAGAAAAAACAAGGTTGGATCCATGTGTGGGAAGAACCTTGAGCCAGTAATGCATGTTTTACTGGCATCGAGATTAAATTACCTTTCTTCCTTCAGAGGTTGCTCAGCATCCAAGTGTACTTTCATCCTTCAGAGGCTGCTCAGCATACAAGTGTACTTTCTTCCTTCAGAGGTTGCTTAGCATACAAGTGTATATCCAGAGACGGATTGACCCTAGATACATTAAAAATTAATCAGCTTTTAATGAATGTAAGATAGTATGTAATCGGAAATACTTCAGTGGTAGTGACGAGGAATAAAACCCATCATTTTGTCATTTTCCATGAGTATACATCATTTAGAGAAAAGTAGCCTTCATCTATTTTCTCTTACCTTAATCAAGTAAACCAAGTCCAACCTCTTTTGCCGATATGTGTACAGTGAAACTTGCCCATCTGAACAAAAAAACAATTAGGTTTGAAATAGTAGTTTTAAAGAATAAGACTTTCATTGATATATTATCAGTTGGTTGATCCGTTTGATGTCCACATTATTGGTTAAGACAGCCAAGGGTTTATCATCAGAAAAATTAAGAAATTCAATAATTAAGCATTTAATATGAAAATTAACACTCTTATCATAGCTTTGAACACTAACAAAAGTAAGAATCATTCTTACCTCGACTTAATCCTCAATGGATATCAGATCTTAAGAAATGGCTTGCCTAAAAATATAATACCATAAAATTGAGAATAATATCCGATTTGATCAAACTGAAATGACACATCAGTTGGTTGATCCATTTATTGTCCACATTATTGGTTAAGACAGCCAAGGGTTTATCATCATACAAATTCTAATAAAATTTAAGTTCAGATTCAAGTCATATTTCGCAGTTTTAAATCTTCACCTGTGGTTTAAATCCAGTCACCACTATTGTTTCCTTTTTTCATCCACTTCCTAAATCAAATTAAATATATATTCAACAATATTAAATTTCAAACATTCTTTATAGGGAACAATTAATGATCTGTACTAGCAGTTTCAAAGGGCAATTGTATAAGCAATTGTCCAAGCGACCAACTAGAATTACTTTTTCATAACGTAAACACAGAATATGCATAGAACCATACTTGATGCCTGGTTATGAAAATAAGGTTTAACAATGTGACCCAAAGACAGCTCAGCAAATGAAGTAAGGGATTAAAACTTGGCAGTCTGATACCAATAGTAGACAATGATTTAGGTGTTTATAAATCTTACCTTTTAAAGTAGAACTGGATGAGAACAGTCTAGAACAGGACTCAACTCTGAAGTATTTAATATTACAGTCTGTAGGATATTTATTATTAGTTGAACAATTGACATTAACTTTCAGTCCTATCGATCCATAATTGGTTGCCATCACATTAATTCTGGACAGTATTGGTCATCATTTATTTTTTATCAGATAGTGCTCATGAGAAGTAAGTTCTTACCTAAGAGGATGAAATGTCCAACCGTCAGTAATTATTCGCTGTATTAAGTTCTTTATCTTCTATAAAAAAAAATTATTATTAAATAAAAACTAGAACATAGAAGGCATTGAGTGCGATGCGACGATTCAGACATCCTGAGTAATATCATTAGAATCAGGCATATGCTTGTCTAATTTGTTATCATCATTCAATTTTTCAACGATGAATGTGAGCAATTCTCACCTGTCAGTGAACGTTAAGAAATCCAGATTCCAGATCTCTGGCTCTGTCCTGAATTATAAAAAAATACAACCCAGTCCAAACAATGCCAACATAATTGTTTAATGTTAAGAATCAGCGATCTTGGTGGTATACTGTCGTCATTCAGCAGTCAAGAGTAGCAAATAACATGTCATCATTTATCATGATTATAGCTGTCAGTAGTTCGAGATAATTACCTTTAGGAAATCAAGGTTTGGAGAGGGTTTACATCAGCACTGTACAGGGCATTTCTGAACGAAATGACAATTCAGTAAACAAATTCAATAAGACCAGAGGTAAAACTGGCAATTGTTTTCAGTGAGAGAGTTAAGAAAGTTGTCAACGTTTAGTTCAGGTGTACAATTAATTCATCATTTTTAAAAAAACAAACACATTTTTATTATTTACCTGCAGTATTTTATTTATGATTATAATCTACATTTGAGTACACGTTGCATTTCATCAATCCTAAAATATTATTTAAATGCAAGTTATACAAGTTAATCCACTAAAACATAAAAATTAAGATTAACATAATTAGGGAGTGTAGCTAGCATGGTTTATCCCTCTGGTCACTGCCACATAGTGACTACAGAGAACCTAGGAATATGCTAGCTCCCGGTCTACCTTGAGACCCGGCCTAAGCCAGGTATCAGGGACCAGGATACTATTAGACTCTGTGGAAGGGGAAATAGATCGTATTATCCACGATTTCCGGCCACGAAGGTACTCGCCACCGAACCGAAGTTTAGCATCGAGTACCAAGAGTCTAATTGATAAATCTTAATTGTAAATATGAATTCAATGTATCCTGACTTTCCCGGGATATCCTCATTAGGGGAAGATATCCTTCAACTTGCAAGAAGTTTATCTAGCTTACACATGCTGTCCACTACATTATAAGTAAAGCAGTGGACTATTAGGTGCTGCAGAATAAATTTATATGAAGGTCTACCTTTGTAAAAAAATGAATTACAGATGCATTCCAGAAACCACTTCTTATCACCAACCTGAAAATTTCAAATTGAAAAACTGCATTTTTAAAACTTTCAAGATAGTAAAAGAAAAAGGATCAGAGCCAAGTTTCATCTTATCCGGGTATGTTGTTCTGTGCAGGATAAAAAGAATTAGAGAACCTAATTCAATTCAATCCTTGCATTGATTCTCAGACAGGAGAATCAACAGCCCTAGTACCCAATCCGAGAATGGATTGGAAGGTTCATCAAGTGAAATTTAATAGGTTTAGATAAAAATATTTTAAATTTTCACCTTATCAAGCTCTTTTTAGATTACAGCTTGTCGAACCCGGCCATCATCAGAGATCTGAAAAATAAAAAATTAAGATAAACACGTTAACAATATCAAGAAAAATCTGATAAAAGTATTAAAATCAGTTGGCCGTTCTTTGTAATCATTACTTTCAGGCGAAAGATGGTGATTGAATAACTCATCATGGTAAAATAATGCGAAGATTAAAATGAAATTTTACAGGAGTGTATAAATACTCCTATAGGCTGACAAATTAGTCGCACCAAACCAAATTTAAAAATTAGCCTGCATCCTTAAAAGGGAGGGAGGGTAAATCTTTAAATCTTTACCTTCTTACTTGCCACAAACCCTAGGATTGCAAGATACGAACAATCAAAAACGACATTAAAATAAAACCCAAGTTAATTTTCTGTCAGTTTATTTTCAGTAACTTAACAAGAAAGTTGCGAAATCGCGAAATGAATAATCATTGCGCTCAGTACTGCCTCTGTTCCTGTCTCTGGCTAGCCAGGGGTTTGTGGTTCTTTGAGAGGAAGTCAGTGTGCTCCTGGTAGGGAGACTTGGAGAACACGGTCTCCTTCCACAGGTCAGGGGTGAGGAAGGAATAGGTCCTAGCAATAGCTGCGTAGGTGGCCTTGGCTGAAATATAACATATGTTACTAAGTTTTGTTTGATTTGATCAATTTAATGTTTAATGTTTATACTTGAAATAATTCAGGACACAAGTTGGCAGCAGTTTTGTCTCAGAAGACCGTCGTGTAAAAATCTCATCATTTGGAAGATTAAATTTTAAGCACAGTTCACTTTTGAAACATTTAATATCAGAGGTTTCAGCGGATCAGTAACTTTTTGCTTTGTAAACTTTCGCCTAAAACGTCATTAAGTTCCAAGTTCACATTCGCCCATGTAACAATTTGCCTGAATCAGTGTGTCCGTAAATCGTTTAGCCTATTGAACAGTTTGCCTGTCTAACAAATGTTTGTTCATTTAAACAAATATTTTTTTGCGACTCAAGACCTTTGAATATGACTGCAGTACAAGATTTGATAGAACTTATAATTAATTTAAATGTGCCAAAGAGTCAAGGAATGCTCTAGAAGACTAAACATCACTGAAATCTCTTACTACCGTGCATCGGATAAAAATATTTTGAGACGATTCTAATGCAGTACATACAAGTTAATATAAAATGAGCAGGGCAGCCAGGTCTTTATCTATCATTCTTTGCAGACAAATATGATGCATATGTTAACGAGAATGATTAATCCTGGCTAGGAAGGACAAAAAACACTTTAAAGTTTTGTAGGCAAAAACACACTTGCAAAAACCTACTAGGCGAATGTGCACTAACAGAATGTGTACTATACAAAAGATTACCGACCTATTTCATAAGTCTAACTAATGTGCTTACCAAAGTTTCCAAGGGTACCAGTGGAACCCTTTGCAGAGGTGTAGCAATCCTCGATACCAGCCATCTGGAGCAGCTTCTTTGGAACTGGGGCAGAGACGATTCCTGTTCCACGGGGGGCAGGGATCAAACGCACCCAGATAGAACCGCACTTTCCGGTAACCTACAACAATGTTCATTTGAAGTTTTGTATGTAAAATAAAAGTAATGTCTACTGTGAGACTTTTTATGTTAGTCAGTTTTAACGGCACATGAACAGCAATACGTGCAGACATGCTTCCTGAAGACAATTTACTATCCCTCCCAAGTATTATTTGGCACTCTCAGCATCAATATCTAATGCTGTAGCGTGGCTTCGAGGTAAAAAGGCTTAACAATCCTGATTTCAGCAACACCCCCCCCTCTTCATATGGTATTTCAATAGTTAATAGTTGCAGAAAACATGTTGGTTGGTTTAACGGCACAGGACAGTAATATATTCAGAAAGTATTATTTGGCCCTCTCGGCATCAATTCTAATGCTTCAGCACCCACCCCCCACCTCCCACACATTTTTCATATGGTAAATGCAATAGTTAAAGAAACCCCGAATTTTAGAAGAAAAATATGTTTGTCAGTTAAACGGCACATGAACAGCAATATATACAGACATGCTTCCTAAAGACAATTTACTTTCCCTCCCAAGTATAATTTGGCACTCTCAGCATCAATATCTAATGCTGTAGCGTGGCTTCGAGGTAAAAAACCCTAAATTAAGCACCCTCCATCATGCCAACGGCCAATATGCTATTACCTTAGAGGGGACGGTATGGGGTTTACCGATTTTGTTACCCCAGAATCCTCTCCTCACAGGAACGATGGAAAGCTTGGCCAGGATAATGGCACCACGGATTGCAGTAGCAACCTCCTTGCTGCACTTGACACCCAGACCAACGTGACCGTTATAATCACCAATAGCTGAAATAAAGTTTAAATTAGGTAAGGGAAACCAAGGATGTGATTTTGTTGGTTATTGAGCAGAAGACTATCAGTTGGCCGTTCTTTGTAATCATTGCTTTCAGGCGAAAGATGGTGATTGAATGACTCATCATATTTAATATTAATTGAACCAGGAAACCTATTAACATTAATTTTTTGTTCAGTTAGTCAATAATTTACCTACGAAAGCCTTGAACCTAGTCCTCTGACCGGCACGGGTCTGCTTCTGAACGGGCATGATCTTGAGTACCTCGTCCTTGAGTGCGGGGCCGAGGAAATGATCAATGATCTCAAACTCTTTGATGGGGAGAGAGAAAAGATAAATCTCCTCCAAAGACTTAATCTTTCCATCTTTTACAAGACGTCCAAGCTTTGTCACTGGGACCCATTCCTTATCCTCTTTGCCACCACGACCTCCACGGCCGCGTCCACGACCGCGACCACGTCCTCCACGATCCCCACGGCCTCTGTCACCTCCACGGCCACGTCCTCTATCTCCGAATCCACCTCTGAAACCACCACGATCGGCAGGAGCTGCGTCCGCCATTCTGCAACAAATATTAAACTTAAATTTTGCGTAGTACGTTAAACTGTTTTAGTTATTTGTCAGTTGTCATTGCTAACATGCGAAATAGAAATTACCAGTGGTAATTTCCTAGAGAAATATTTTTAGACCCCGCCTCCCTATCGATTTTGTACACGGATCTTAAATTTAAGACATATGGCCTCAGCGCTCGACCCCTAGCCTGTCCTAGCCGCAGCGCTTGGCCCAGAAAGTTTCGACCTAACCTAACCCTAAAATACTACAAAATGACTGAAAATCAAAGGTCATGAATAAAAATAATAGAACGGGGGGNCCACACTCCAATCAATTTGGTACAAGATTTCCACAGTCAGAAATGAACAGAA
The DNA here is from genome assembly GCF_000591075.1 of Eurytemora carolleeae. Lineage (NCBI taxonomy): Eukaryota > Metazoa > Arthropoda > Copepoda > Calanoida > Temoridae > Eurytemora > Eurytemora carolleeae. Next base: position 89,692 of record NW_019397067.1, on the reverse strand, counting down.
CTAAGCTTTAGTAACAAAAAACTACTTTAAAACCGTATGGAACCATGAGCTTTGTAGATTTTCGAACCAAATAAAGTAAGTACATTACTGGACTCGGCAACAACAAACTAATATGTACTCCGGAGAATTATACCAAAATCGTCAACATAAACACATCGTTAGATAGTTCTTTATTAATACATCCTACTTGTTCATTAACACATACACCGAAAAACGCTATTTAAACCAACACCAGAAAATATTTGTTCAGAATCCTTAATCAACACTAATTTAATCTTAAAATTGTATTATTAAAACCAGTCGATTGTTAACGAATTATAAATATTGAAAACCATTGTGTACCTGATCTGTCCTGATTTATAACCGGAAGGTAGAGGTGCGGTGCACGAGCCTTTATATAGTCTTAAAGTTTAGAACCCAAAGAAAGCCGAATATTCAAGTCTAGAACCCAAACGCCGTGCCCTGCAATGCAACACGTGAAATTTGGCCGCTGATTTCACATCAAACCTGGAATAGATATAGACAAATTTGCTACGTCGATGTTGAGAAAGAAAAAATATAGAATTTTCAATTCTTAAAGCTTTCAAACTTTTATTCGTTTTAAGTTGAAACCAATTTTCAAATATATACAATGTCGTCTTTGATAAATCTTTTTCCGGTTTTGTAAGAATTTAGAGATTTGATTAAAAATATTTATTAGGGGTTTTTAATTGCAGCTTACGGACCATTGACACCATGATGAGCATAACACCGTAAAAAAAACATACAAGCTCGTTAAATATATAGTTCATGACTCGGCCGGACAAAATTATTTTGGCGGCGCCATCTCTATAAAATATATTAAAATTTAAGCAATCACTCGGATAGAATATAAAGGCATCTTAAATGAAACAAGATCTGAAATAAAGT
>NW_019397067.1:67892-88394 GCF_000591075.1 Eurytemora carolleeae | reverse complement strand
ATATCTAGTAATGTTCCTTAATCAATACTCATTTATCAAAATTGTAATATTGTTCCTAATTTTCATGCATTTAAGTATAACTAGTAATTTCTTTTTGTTCTTAAATTGCTAATAATCCTATTATTGTTCCTGTTCCTATTCCTGTGTCCGACCCACCTTAAATCCCTGTCCTAATCCTATATTTTTGTTCCTAATTTCTGAACAATCTTTTTATTGTTCCTAAATCCCTGTCCGAATCCTTTAATTTTGTTCCTAATTCCTGAACAATCTTTTAATTGTTCCTAAATTCCTGTCCTAATCCTTTATTTTTGTTCCTAATTCCTGAACAATCTTTTAATTGTTCCTAAATTCCTGTTCTAATCCTTTATTTTTGTTCCTAATTCCTGAACAATCTTTTAATTGTTCCTAAATTCCTGTTCTAATCCTTTAATTTTGTTCCTAAAATTTAAAAATCAGTTTTTTTAGTCTTTAGTCATTAATTTTGACTCTTTTTGAGTCTTTTAAGTAAAAAAAAAAAATGTTCGCCCGCGGCACGATTTTTGTTCCTAATTATTAATTTTTTTGTTCCTAAAAAATCTTGCCCCCCCTCCTTCAATTAAATCCTGAATCCGCCCCTGCGCTTATTTGTTATCAAATCATTGCTATATTATACCTACCTTTCTCATTTATTTTTTGTTTATTGTTCATTTTTTTATTTTGTGCAAGTAAACCCTTATGTTTATTTAATCATCGTTCTTTGATGAAAAGTTGCAATTCTTTAAAGACAATTTTTTTAAAGGGAATGTTTTTTATGCCATATGTAGGGCTGGGCACGTTCCAACTTTTTTTAACTCGTTCCATTCTAGAACGAGGGCCTTCAGCTAGATCGTTCCGTTTATGTCGAGATTATATTTTGACGGTTTCGGAAGCCTCTAAGTCTCTAACAATATTCATTTCGAATGAATTTACGGGGTTTAAAGAAAATGTTGTGTATTTTTTGCAAACGAATTTGTGAAATTCAGTAAAAAGTTTTGTAAGGAATGAGAATGACGTTTTTTTTTAAAAAAAAACGTTATATTTTTTAATCAGCGTCAATTCAATTAGTATAATTAAGTGGTATAAAAAATAAATATTCTCTCTCTAAGGTTAAAAAGTTATTTTCCACCCGCATTTGTACAATGTACATGTACAGTGGTAAAAATCTCAACTTTATCCATAGTTAAAAAGCAAGTACAGTGTAGAACTATCTCTAATGCAAAATATACATACAGGGGAAGAAAGTTCCAAACCGTGAACATGTCAGGTTTGGGCCAAAATAAGAATGTAAGGGTTTCCAGCAAAAGAAATTTTTCGCAAAAAATGCGAAAATTTTTGGTCGCATTTTGCAAACTGTTTTCGCAAAATTTCACATTTTTTCGCGACAATAAATGAAGCGAAATTTTGCGAATTTTTTTCTTGCAAAACTGTGAAATATGAAAATATTGTAGCGAAATGCGAAAATTTCGCGAAAATGTTTTATAGCTGCAGCAATTATAATTGCTCAAAAGAACTTGTAGAATTCTCTGCTCTGATTGCTCAATATTTGAAATTTTATTATGTCATATAAATAATTTCACTTCCTATCCTTTAATAAATGTTTGATGAAGAGAATTTGATTTCACTAGCTATCTTTTTAAGTTTCTATCTGTACGTCCACAATCCATACGTAATTTAATTCATCAATTGGGCTCCCAGATAAACCCCTCTTTAAAAAAGAGTCTTGCATTTTCAAAACTTAATCTTTTTTGAAGAATTTTCGCAAATTTTTTGCGAAAATTTTGCATTTGTTTTTAAAAGTTCTGTATTTTTTGCGACAATTTTTGTATAATTTATATTTTTTTCGCATTATTTTTTCGCGAAATTTTCGCATTATTTTATACGTGAAATTTTTTGCATTACTTTTTTCGCAAAATTTTTGCAAACATATTGAAGTAAATTTTCGCGAAAAAAGCAACAATTTTCTGTTTTAATGAGTGAACAAAACGCGAAAATAAAACCAAATGGTTGCAAAATTTTCGCGAAACGATTTTTCCTTTTCGCTGGAAACCCTAGTTATCTACTTCAACTCACTCAATTGTTTGTGTCTTTCAATTGAGAAAAAAACCGTCGGCCTACTTTTACGTAAAATAGTCAAGGCTACATCTTTAGACTCACAAATTAAAAACACTATAGTCTACAAAAATTGAGGAAATTCTTCTTTTTGAAAATAATTGATTTAATTTTGGTACAAATTCACATTTTGAGCACAACTGTTGGAAGAGGTTAGTATTTGAGACATTGAAGTTAGGGTTGTTAATCGTTTTTGAAAATGATCGTTTAACGATCGTTTTTTATTTCGTTTTTCGATCGTTTTCAAAAACGATCGTTTTTTTTAAAACAACTTGCCTTCCATTCAAATTCTGCTCAGAACAACTTTTCTGCTGAAATTAAGCAGGTTAAATCAAATAAAAATGTAATATTTTTCAAAAGGTTACTTTATTGTTTGATTACCAGGGTTTGCTTGTAAAAGAATATTATGTCCTGCCGCTGTTTAAACGTTACATAATTTGCTTCCATGCATTAATTTTCACATTTCTAATTTATTCTGCAACAACAGTTCAAATAATTTTCTTAACCTACATTTGATTTACAAAAGAACTAAACACTCTCCACAAGTTCTAATTTTAAATTATGAATTCTGTTAGATTACAGCCTACAGGTCATATGTTAAAAATATCAAAGGTTTACACTTTCAGATTGCAAAGGTATAGGAATTAGAAAATTAAAGTTTGTGGTATTAAGTGTTAAGTTCATTTTATATTCTAAATAATACACATTTTTGATGCAGTATTAAATCAGATATATTTTCCTTCAAACATATTTAATCTGTTATATCATTTATAAGATAATATGTTTGTATCACTGGTTGTCTGACTTAAAAGGTTACGGGCAACGCCGATTACTTAAGTAATTCAGCTTGCATCATATAGATAAATATAATAATTATGTGTCAGATTGTCAGTCTTAAACCATGATTTGTCTCCGCAAATTAAAAACACTTTTAACATTTTATATTTTTAATATTTAGATACATATAGTTATTTTCATCCATGTTTTTGGGCAAAACCATGGCCAAATAGATTCTTTTTTCCTTATGAGGATATATTTTTATTGTGATAAATAAATTGTCTGTTCCTTCATGTACAGAGCCCGAATTTTTTCATCCGTACTTTTTGCAAACATATGACGTCTCCACTTACTCACGTCGCCTGAATACGGAGGAATTAAGTACTGTCTAAATGGGATTTTCTACAACATCTAGTGTCCGACCATAAACTGCAACATCGCGCGTCTTTTATTTCTCATTTCATGCTATTATTCAATAAAGTTACCGAATATCCCTTTTGTTCTTTTATTTGTGTCAACAAGTGTACATGTAATAACTATTTGATTTGATTTGATTACTTATTTATATCTTTGATTGCTAATTTGTTTATTTCTTTGTTTTTCTTATTTTTCATTTTACTTTTTTATTATTTATTTTATTTGTTTATAATCAATAATTGATCATTTTATTTAAAAGACTTGAAGAATTTTTTCCGAATTAATTAAAATAAAAAGATATATGAAGAGCTTAGAATAAACTTTGTTTGTCTGTCTGTTTCTACAATATATGTCATGAAACGGCTGAACCAATCGGGCGGCCCAAACTTGTTGGAGCATCTCACATGACCCAGGGAAGGATTATGAATGGTTGAAATTTAAAAGTTTTGCCTGAAATTTTTTTTTTAAATCACCCAATTTTTACAGATAACTAGCTGCGAACATTTGTTCTTATTGGAGCCGGAGAATGATGAATAAAAAGTCGACTTAAGCCACAGTTAAACGCTGATTTGAAATTGAAATGTTGTTAACATGTTTCATCTTATTATTAATTATTCTTACATATTTGAGACCTAAGCCACAATTATTCCAAACCAATTTCTAAGTTGTAGTGGGAGGGGGGGGGGGGATCCAATATCAGCTGATAGAAAGATAGAACTGAATTGTGCAAGGGAAAAATGCTTTCTCAGTTGAGTTGAAACTTTGACACCAGATATAGAATCATGCAGTTACACATCTATCTGACATTTTGGAAATTGATTTGGCTTATTCTTATAATAGGAGGAGAAATAGAAACTGTTTTGTTAAGATTATTTTTTTCAATTGAGATGAGAGGCACGATTTAATATCTTATAGGGGTGGCCAGCTTACGATATTTGTTGGAAAGTTTTAGTGCTTGTCTTTCGATCTCAGAAATGAGTCCCCCCCCCCCCATCTAAAGCTAACCATGGATAAAAACATAAGCAACTAAGTTTTATTTATATCTATTGTCAGTACTCAAAAGTGTTGCTATATACAGGAATACCCACAAAGGATGAGACTGTATAAGGAAGATCTAATACTTATATGATGATCTCAAGGTTAAATTAAGTCTTACATTTGATTTGGAGGAAACTCGTTCACAATAACCCTGAGGCAGAAGCCCAATGCAAAGAGAATAGAATATATTATACTCCTTGCCCAGAGGAGTTACGCGCAGTCGGCGTAGAATTGCAAGACAGAGAGTGCTTGTTCTACGCCGACTGCGTGAAACTCTTTTGGGCTTCTGCCTCACGGTTATTGTGATCGAGTTTAATCCAAATCTTGAAAAGACGACATTTAGGGTCCAATCTGAAGTTTTAATTAATGGCTTAAAAAATAATTAACCGAAGAAAAAAAGTTTACTGCATTTTCAGGGAATCATGAATATATGGTAACAGACATTATAAATTCCGTACAGTGGTCTCTGAAGTCTCCATCTTTTGTGGGAAACCAAGGTAGTCATCTCTGTTTGGGTATCTGTTTTTTGTACAGATGTCCGATCATAACTCATGAACCACTTGACCGATTCGCCTAAAATTTTGATTGGGAAACTAAGTAGAATGTCGTTAGCTTGATTCTAAGTTGGGTGGGTCAGCTTATATTCCAGGGAAAGCTGGGTTCCCAAACTAGTTAATAATATAGTTCTCTCTCTTGTAAAATATACATTTAGGACTTTCCAGTCTTTCAATTGACTAGTTGTAAGAAAGTAGAATAAGTGGGAGAAGTTAGTACTTTTCCTGCAGGCCTGTTAAAAGATGTATAAACGTTTAAATTGATTTATATTGAACAGTCAATGCAAACATTTAATTATTTCAATTTTTACTACAAACTTAATTCAATTATTTCATTTTTCTAAAGACTGAATTCAATCATTTCATATCCACGGGCTTAAATTCAATTCTGTCGTGTCTTTCTAGCATTTAAGACTTAAATTTATTTTATTTATGTCTATCTTCTGACTTAATTCAATTATTTCATATCTAGCTTACAGACGTAATTTAATTTTTTCATGTCAATCGGCAGATTTAATTCAATTAAATTATTTTTCTAAAGACTTAAATTCAATTTTTTTCATGTCTATCTACTGACTTAATTCACTTATTTCATGTCTATCTACAGATTTAATTCAATTATTTCATGTCTATCTACGGACTTAATTCAATTATTTCATGTCTATCTACAGATTTATTTCAATTATTTTATGTCTATTTACGGACCTAAATTCAAATCTTTTATTTGTCTACCTACTATCTAAAGCTTAAATTTAATTTTTTCATGTCTATCTACAGATGTAATTCGATTATTTCATGTCTATCTAGTATCTACAAACTTAAATTTAATTTTTCATGTATTATCCATTTCATGTCTATGGATTTCATGTCTTTTTATACTGACTAATTCAATTACTACATGTCTGTCTACTTATCGTAAACGTACACTGCACTTATCGTAAAAGTGCAGACTTAATTAGTTGATCTATTTATAGTGACTTTAATAAAACAATTAGAAATTTATTTTTGCAATAATTTTAACCATATTCATTAGATTTTGTATAAAAATTAAAATGTCAATTATTCCAAATTAGTTTTTTAAATATAAACTAGGATAATTTTTTAAAAGTTAGTGTTAGTGTCCCAACCCACTATAAAACATCAAATATAGCAAATGTTATTTCCAATTTTTTTTTTAAGTTTCGGCTTGTGACCAGGGTTGACCCTTTTCAGCTCTAACGATATGATATTAATCAAAATAAATGATTACATAATCTGGAAAATATATAATTAAAGCAACTATCTCTATAGTCTATATATCTGCAATTAAATGTTTACAAATGTAAATCTTTCACAATTGACATGCTAGGACTTCATGTACGTTATTTTTTTTAGTAGAATTATAAATCTTAAAAATGCATCTGTTATATACACAGATAGGGTTTCAAAACAAAACTTATCAGTTTCTCTAATTTTGGGCAATAATTCAAGTTTTGCATGCTTAAAAGTACTGTTGACGGTAGTTTAAGTGACTTTTAATTTTTATTTTTCATATGCCGATTCACAACAGTACCTTAATACTCTTTATGGAATCAGCAATGAGGAAGATATCGTCGTTTTCATTTCTTAAAAATATTTGATCTCTATTAACTTCCTTCGGTCTTCTCTGCTGCAAAAATCCAACAACTATAAGAGATGAAAATTATCAATTTGTAAAGGGAAAAAAACAGTGCAATAATTCTAGCATTTTTGCTCAGACATAGTAATAAAAGGTGCCATTGTAAATCGTACATGCAATTTTTTAAAAGATCTATTAAAAAACAACTTATTAAATCTCTCTTTATAATTTTCCAGATTTAGAATGGGGTCTGGAAGGAAAAAAGAGGATGAAAGGGAAGGGTTTAGAATGGTTCCAAATCATGATGATGAAGAGAATATAGAAAAAGGTAGGAAAATGGGGGAAAACCCAAGAATTTATGAAACAAAATAAAATAAATTTAATTCATATTAGGTTATTTGTAGAGCTAGGCAGACCATTTTAAAGTGCACGACTTTTCCCGTACCATTCACCTGATATTTAGACCCGGCACGACCTCAATTCCCTTAATAGACGGCATACCAAACTAAATCAGAGAAGGATGGCCTTCAACATTCTTTGGTCATTCGAGTCACATTTTTTCCTAAAATATAACTCATCTGAGCCATTTCCAACAATCAAATTTCTTGTAAAGTTCGTTTTTAAAAACTATAGAGTCATCATAGGATCCGGATTGTAACCCTGTTCAAGACATCTCGTTCGAAAGAATGTGGCTCGGATGTAGAATTGATGTGGCTCGAATTCCTGCCCTTGATGCATCGTTGTGAATAGTTGATGATGATGTTTTCATTTATGAAATGCGCAAAGTGCTGTTTAGGGATGAGCACAAGAACGTTTGCCTTCATGCAAAAGAAATCAAAACCGATTTCTATCGTAATTAGATTTATTTTCCTCATTCCTCATCACATGAAACGAAACCTACATCGACTAGATCAAGGTACTAATGCAAGGAAAGTTAATTGCGGTCACGTTTACTCTGCGTACATATTGAAATCGGTTCTCTCTAGTCGGAATTTGTAAACAAGAATAGATGCATCAGTGTTCGTCTGGTATCCGAGGAGGTTAAAAGCATTATATTTTGAAAATTTTGATAATTCACATAATAGTTTCCTATGACCTGAATACTTCATAGATTATTTTTGTGAAAATGGATTCCATGTCAGGCTGTGACATCCGTCTTGTGTTTACTTTTCCGCCCAAAGACAGTACACTGCAGTACAAAAAATACGTTTACCTCTGAAATAATTTTCCTTGCATTAGTACCTTGGACTAGATAGACATCTCTATTATCTTTGGTTTATACTAATGTGAAAGAGTACAAAGTTCATGTGCACAATCTGTACATAAGTACATAAATAAGGTTCAGATACTTCCAAATCAATAATAGTGAAATTAACAAGACTGAAATGTATATTTTTGGTTATGATTCAAAGGGAATCGTTGTTAATCCGTGATGATTAAGATAAAAATGATTTATTTTAGTGCATACTGTTCTTTTTTTGGAGGGGGGGGGGGGGTAACGGTGACAAATAAATATCTGTAATAGCTTCTATGATGAAAGTTTTTAGAAGCTTATAATGTCAAAAAATCCCTGAAATTTGAATTTAATCATAGATCAATATTTTAAATATTTCTGTGGACACCTTATATTCTTCTTATCTTACAGTTTATCAGTATAATTTAACATGTATTAACCCTAGTTGTCTGGATTATACTAGTTTAAGTGAGTAAGGGTGGGCAGAGGGAGCTTGAGGGTTAATAGAGATTACAGCATTAGAAGAGAAGCGTGTTATAGACATTAATTTTTAATTAACTTTTTACTTAAATCTATTTACTAAATCAAAATTCAATGTTTTTTTATAAAATTTCTTTGTATCCGCGTTCCTGGATTTTCCAAAATGTTGTATGTCTCTTCTGACACGAGAGCATTTAAATACCCTGACTTTTGTAACCAAATTTACTCTAAAGTGGTAAAAAAACGGTAGAGCACATTTCAAAAAGCAAAAGCAGCGTAATCTTGCACTTTGCAGTCTTTTCATTTGAAATGTGTTCTTATTACACTAGAAGATATCGTTAAGTTTTCTTTGGGACACCCTTTACTTAGAGTGAAATCCGCATGATTTGAGAAATTAAAGATTGAATCGAATCTTGAATGAGTTCAGTATTAAAGAAACCGGGCCTATGTGACATATTTAGATCTGAATATTCGATATGGATAAATATACAATAAAACTTTTATCATACTAATTATTGCATTTTTAAATTAATCTACTTGTGAGTGTTCGCCAAAATTATCAAGATTAAACATAATTTGATTAGCAGGCTCTCTGCTGTTCCAGTTGGATCGCTTTACGTACGAGGGTGCTAGAGCGTCGGGAAACCCGTTGGTCGCAGGGTGCAATTTAAACTGCCTGTATTGATAATCCTACAATATACCATCCTCGCTTAAGCTGGACGAGATGCAATTCGCTTTTTGGTCTATAATACAACAATCTTTTCACCTTAGATCATTGGTTAAACCTGAGATTTATAAGTAAACCTGAGATCCTATAATAGTACTGAGATCTTTGAGTAAACCTGAGATCCTTGAGTAAACATGAGATCCTTGAATAAAACTGAGATCCTTGAGTAAACCTGAGATCCTTAAGTAAAACCTGAGATCCTTGAATACACCTGAGATCCTTAAGTAAACCTGAGATCCTTAAGTAAACCTTAGATCCTCGAGTAAAACCTGAGATCCTTGAATAAACCTGTGATCCTTGAGTAAACCTGAGATCCTTGAATAAACCCGAGATCCTTGAGTAAACCTTAGATCATTGAGTAAACATGAGATCCTTTAATAAACCTGAGATCCTTTAGTAAACCTGACATACTTTAATAAATCTGAAATCATTGAGTAAACCTGAGATCCTTTAATAAACCTAAGATCCTTCAGTAAACCTGAGATACTTTAATAAATCTGAGATCATTGAGTAAACCTGAGATCCTTGAGTAAACCTGAGATCCTTAAATGAACCTTAAACCTAAGACCCTTGAGTAAACCTGAGATCCTTAAGTAAACCTGAGATCCTTGAATAAAACTGAGATCCTTGAGTAAACCTGAGATCCTTAAGTAAAACCTGAGATCCTTGAGTCAACCTGGGATCCTTAAGTAAAACCTGAGATCCTTGAATACACCTGAGATCCTTAAGTAAACCTGAGATCCTTAAGTAAACCTGAGATCCTTGAGTAAAACCTGAGATCCTTGAATAAACCTGTGATCCTTGAGTAAACCTGAGATCCTTGAATAAACCCGAGATCCTTGAGTAAACCTGAGATCATTGAGTAAACCTTAGATCCTTTAATAAACCTGAGATCCTTTAGTAAACCTGAGATTCTTTAATAAATCTGAGATCATTGAGTAAACCTGAGATCCTTAAGTAAACCTGAGATCCTTGAGTAAAACCTGAGATCCTTGAATAAACCTGAGATCCTTGAGGAAACCTAAGATCCTTATATGAACCTGAGATCCTGGAGTAATAGATTAAAATAACAAATGAATTGGGATGCAAATTATAGATAAAAGTAAAGCACAATTGTTTATCTTTTTCATTGAGTATGTGTAGACTGTAGAGAGATAAATTACAGTTTTGAACCAAGGAAGGTTTATTCAGGCATTATTCTCATTATATTCTTCCCCTGTACAATAATATGATTAATTGAATAGTCTGGAGAGCAAATATTCATCAAGGGAATACTCCCGGACCCCCTCCCGCCCCTCCTCTTTTATATTTTACGAACCCTAACAGTTCCTATCTCAGAACTCACGGACCCCCTCCCGGCTTCCTCTTTTACATTTTACGAACCCTAACAGTTCCTATCTCAGAACTCACCGACCCCCTCCCACCCCTCCTCTTTAATATTTTACGAACCCTAACAGTTCCTATCTCAGTACTCACGGACCCCCTCCCGGCCCTCCTCTTTTATATTTTACGAACCCAAACAGTTCCTATCTCAGGCCTAACTTCTCATACAATTACAATGAAAGGGTTTCCGATAGTGCTCCAATGATAAAGGTTTCTTCTCTACATTAACATGAAAATTATATAAATTTAATTCCAAAACCAATATAACTGCTCCCTGTTAAATATTTTTTTTCAGACTTTTATCTTTATTTTTTCGGATCAAACTTGAAAATTTAATGCTGGGACATTTTTTGTGAAAATTTAGAAAAATGGACACGGAACATCTAATAGGTATAGAAGAATGCAGATAATTTTCTGAAAATAAAGGGTTTGTGAGTTCAAATAAGTTCAAAATTTTTTATTAAATTCTTCGTATTGTTTCTTCCAATTTTTGTGTAACTTCTGGGTAAATAAAAGAAATATATTAGTAAATTTAACTAACCTTATGGTCTGGATAGATAGAGAAAAATGGAAGATTTTCATCCGATTTTAACAGTAAAATAGTTTTAATTTCCGGAATGTTATTATTATAATCAGGAAAAACATTAAAAAACTGCAAGAACATCTTATTTTAGGTGATGTTGATTTGGTTAAATATGATCCTTATGCGCCCCCAGATGGAGGCTGGGGCTGGGTTGTTATGATTGCCAGTTTTATTTGTAATCTGGTAAGTTTTATCTGTGATTTTGTGAACATTATCTGTAATCTGGTAAGTTTTATCTGTAATCTGGTAAGTTTTATCTGTAATTTAGTAAGTTATATCTGTAATCTGGTAAGTTTTATCTGTAATTTAGTAAGTTATATCTGTAATCTGGTAAGTGTTATCTGTCATCTGGTAAGTTTTATCTGTAATCTGGTAAGTTTTATCTGTATTCTGGTAAGTTTTATCTGTATTCTGGTAAGTTTTATCTGTAATATGGTAAGTTTTATCTGTAATCTGGTAAGCTTTATCTGCAATCTGGTAAGTTTTATCTGTAATCTGATAAGAGTTATCTGTAATCTGGTAAGTTTTATTTGTAATCTGGTGAGCTTTATCTGTAATCTGGTAAGTTTTATCTGTATTCTGGTAAGTTTTATCTGTAATATGGTAAGTTTTATCTGTAATCTGGTGAACACGACTGACCTGGAAGCTGTCCTGCTGAAGAGTAGAGCGGCGGGAGGACAAGGAGAGGAAGAGGATAGTAAGCTTCTCGCCGCCTAGACCAAAGTCAAAGGAGAAGAGAATACTTACAAGGGTTGTTGCCTAAGTGTGGTAAATAGTTGTAAAGTGTGGCGAGTAGTTTATGGGAGATAAATAGGTCCAGGTAGGAAAGTAGGAGTAAAGAAAGGTAGGTAGGTGATAAGAAGAGGGGGAAGTTTAAACCGCCTAAAGTATAAAGCCTAAAGGGGGTAAAAGTCAAAGTAGGAGAAATAAAGAAGAAGTGGTTGGAAAGAAAGAAAGGAGTGGGGGGGCGGGATATTTATCCGAAGTGAAGCGGTAGGGAGGACTGGAGGAAGGAGACTGAGCTAGGGATGACGTGTAGTTTATATGGCGTGTGAGGAAGTGGGTAGCGCCGCGTAGCGGGAGAAACTACAGTACAAGGAAGAGTAGCAGGGACTCTCCCAAATGTCGTCGTCCTCACTCAGTTTAACCCTCAGACATTCTGTCTGACGCCTAAACAAGCATGAACACGACTGACCTGGAAGCTGTCCTGCTGAAGAGTAGAGCGGCGGGAGGACAAGGAGAGGAAGAGGATAGTAAGCTTCTCGCCGCCTAGACCAAAGTCAAAGGAGAAGAGAATACTTACAAGGGTTGTTGCCTAAGTGTGGTNACAGATTCTGTTGGTTGGGAATTTTGATTTGGCAGCTGCAATGTGCACCACTACTTTGGCCACTCTGTCGAAAATACCCGCACTGCTAGTGCAACCGAAAATAAGGCAAAGTTCTTTAAATGCCATGCCCAACCAAGTGAACCATTGAAGGTCTGTGTCTTCCGGTCTCACAGCTATGTGTTTGTAGGCGTCAGCCCAGTCGATCTTGCACATTTTAGCGTTTTTCCCGGCTAGGTGAAGAGCTCTGAGCCACTTTGTTGTGGAGGACATAATGGTTGGAAAGTCGTCTTTGTTAATGCCCTCGTTGACGCAGTTGCCGATAGGAGAACTTAAGTTTAGAATGATGCGCACGGCTCCTGTAGGTTTTAGTTTGGTCATCATGCCATTTATCTTTGCGCTGGCAGGGACATGTGTTAATGGAACGGGACCGTAAGCAAATTTTTTCGTCGTCCAGTCAGCAATGGCGTCTGTCACATGTTCCGCAAATTCGAACGCACTAGGGGCATTAGTTGAGAAAGAAGGGAGTCTGGAGGAGCCGTTGCAACCCAAGTTGGCGCCGTGCAGCAGGTCATTGTGAATTGTATTGAGCAAGGTTAAGTCGACGAATTTTGTTTCTAGGGCCATTTGTTTCAATAGATGTGGGTTCACCATTGATTTCGAGGGTTGCACTAGGTTAGTTGGGAAATTGTTCCAGAACTCGGAGGGAGCTGGTTTTCTGTAGTTTTTAAGTATTGGTAGAGTGTGTTTTGGCTTGAAGATTTTTGCAGGAGGTAGAGGAGGGATATCTTCTGAAGATAGCCTTTGGTGTAGTAATTTAAGACTAAGCATAAGATCCATGGTGCGACGACTGATTTCTAAACAATGGTATAGGTAATTAATAAGTTTTGGTTGGTGTTAAAATAACAATTATATAAATTGTGGGGAACTTAGGTTGTTGTATTTCTTTGTGTTTACTAAAATCGATCATTGCTATACGGGGCTTTGTAGCGCGCGACAAAGTTTGTTGTAAATGTCGTCTTCGTAAAAAATGTATCTAGATTTATGTTTCCAAATACCGGGTGTCCCATAAAACATGACAATTGGTAAATAGTTTGGAAAATTTCCCCGCATAATTTTTAAGTCGTTTGATACTATGATCAACAAGAAATTAATATGGAAGTCATTTAAATCGACATTATTTGCAATGAAAAAGATAATGACGGACGAGTTTTCTTTAAATTTAAGTGGAAATAACGATGAACTAATATTACTTGTTAATTATTGATAGACGTAGTACTAACTAGATTAAGTTAAATTTGATTCCCCGTAATTAAATTTACTAGAAAGTTTTTGGTAAAATGACGTATTTGTTGTTTGGCGCTTTCATGTAAATCCCCTTTGGTTACATTTATTTAGGCAAAAAGAACATGGGTTATAATAATCATTGAATGTCGTCATCATATATCAATGTATCAGACCCGGCCTAATCCACATGCACTATAACAGAAGTTAATGTTTTGTTAAAATGTAAGTCTCTAACTGTGTTTTCCTGAACCATTATGATACCAATCCAAGCAAGTGTAATTATATCAAGATTTTTATAAACATGAATTTAAAATAGACCTGTATAAAAAACGTTTATCAAAATATTTAGGTATATTTAGAGAGAGATGAAGTGTTCACTAAATTTAAGATCTCGATTATTCCAAGTACATAATTTTGATTGCAATAATGTGATAAAAATTTAAAGACAAGATGTTCAATGGTTCAATCATTTAAAACTGCCATTATTGACTGAGAACGTTCCAAATTACTATCAATTTACTTAATTTAAATGTTCGTGACATTTTCAAACATGAAATTAAAATGTTCAATAAAGTGTTATGTATTTGATCACGAGTGTGGTCTAAGAAGCAACAAAAATTGCATGCATGATTGTGAAAGATGAAAATAAGTTTACGAACAGATAAGATAAAAACGTTTTGTATCTAGATTTATGTTTCCAAATACCGGGTGTCCCATAAAACATGACAATTGGTAAATAGTTTGGAAAATTTTTCCACATAATTTGTAAGTTGTTTGATACTATGATCAACAAGAAATTAATATGGAAGTCATTTAAATCAACATTATTTGCAATGAAAAAGATAATGAAGGAAGAGTTTTCTATATATTTAAGTGGAAATAACGATGAACTAATATTACATGTTAATTATTGATAGACGTAGTACTAACTAGATTAACTTAAATTTGATTCCCCGTAATTAAATTTACCAGAAAGTTTTTGGTAAAATGACGCATTTGTTGTTTGGCGCTTTCATGTAAATCCCCTTTGGTTACATTTATCTAGGCAAAAAGAACATGGGTTATAATAATCATTGAATGTCGTCATCATATATCAATGTATCAGACCCAGCCTAATCCACATGCACTATAACAGAAGTTAATGTTTTGTTAAAATGTAAGTCTCTAACTGTGTTTTCCTGAACCATTATGATACCAATCCAAGCAAGTGTAATTATATCAAGATTTTTATAAACATGAATTTAAAATAGAGCTGTATAAAAAACGTTTATCAAAATATTTAGGTATATTTAGAGAGAGATGAAGTGTTCACTAAATTTAAGATCTCGATTATTCCAAGTACATAATTTTGATTGCAATAATGTGATAAAAATTTAAAGACAAGATGTTTTTTTTTTTTTTAAAGGAAGATAGATAGCAAATGGTTCAATCATTTAAAACTGCCATTATTGACTGAGAACGTTCCAAATTACTATCAATTTACTTAATTTAAATGTTCGTGACATTTTCAAACATGAAATTAAAATGTTCAATAAAGTGTTATGTATTTGATCACGAGTGTGGTCTAAGAAGCAACAAAAATTGCATGCATGATTGTGAAAGATGAAAATAAGTTTACGAACAGATAAGATAAAAACGTTTATTGAATTATGAGCTGATCATCTGTATATAAGCATAAACATATAATGAAAAAATTAAATACAAAGCGCATATATTAAGAATTGTTAAGAAAAATGAAAACATGATATATGAAAAATTTACAAAAATTAGGTTGAACTTAAAATATTAATAGGTAAGAAAAAATTTCCAATAAAACCATTACTATTGACTGTTATTAAATTTAAAAGATTATATCCGCTATAAATTAGGAAGGAAAATAGTGCTCGATTCTGGCCACAAATAACTAAAATTAATAAAGAACTTTAACAGATAAACCCAGTTAGTGTTTGACTCTGGGGTGGCGAGCTAGGCAGTAGGCATTCTTGGTGGGATCCCACTTGTTGCATTGGTGAACGTATTCCTTGTTCCTGGTGTCTTTACAACCGACTGGGGAACCTGCGTTCCTGCAGGAACCATTGTTAAAGTTGAAGCAAATTGGGTGACCACCGATCAGCACGACTTTGTTCCTGTTAGATTGACCAAGGCTAGCGGAAGGAGTGAAAGTTGAGCTCGGCCCTTGCTTGTATTTAGGTTTAACAATGTCTAACCTGGGAGTTCGGCCAGTTGGTACGGAGTTCGAAAGACCTGCCGCAGTTAAGACGTTCTTGAGGGCGTCCTCCTGCTCTTGAAAAGACATGATAACCTCTTTCCTGCCGGCCCTGGGGGCGTTCTCTCTGAGCACTGTGTTGAAGAAAGTTGCAACTAGGTTGACCCGCTCAGTCAGAGTAGCAGCACAGCTGAAGTAGTTATATTTGTTAACCAGACGTTGTAAAATTAACCCAGTTTGGTCATATGGCCACAGATGGAGCAGGATGACAGAGTAGTTCAACAGAGCATCCGATACCTGGGAAAGGCTGGACGGAGATTCCCAGCAATAGTCCAGAGAAGAATAAATCCCGCTTTCATCTCTTTTTTCAACCTTTTGAATGGGCTTGGAACCGACATTGATGTTGCCAGCGTGAAACATCTTAAAGGTGAGGATCTTGGTTCTGTCATGCATGGCTTGGATAGTTTTCAAAGTCACCTTGTTGTGAGAGCCACTGAACTGAAGTGGCAGACTTTTGAACTGATGAGACCTGATCCTGGGAACTTTTTTGTACCAAGACTTGATGTCGCCCAACGGGTATCGCTCAAAACGAGCTGGGTGTAGCTTTTTAAACCCATTGTCTTTGTCTGCTTTAAATTTCTTTGACCGGGGTTTCTTGTCACGAGAGAAACTGGCGGAGAGGTCGCCCTCTACAGACTTCAAGTTATCTTGTTCGAATTTGGCAATACTTAACAACTGTTCCATAGGCATGGAATTGAATTTTGCCTTGTTTTGGAGTCCGGCGGGTCTCTTCTCAACAGGCCAAACAGAGTGTAAGAGAGACCAATTGCTCCCTTCGTCGTCTTCGTCGGAACTGTTAGAGCTAGAAGAGGATGTTGATGAGTCGCTGGAGGATGAGGAGGATGATCTGTTCTTCCTCTTTTTCTTTTTGTGTTTGCTTGACTTAGACTTACTGGACTTCCTGGAACTCCTGATATGGATTTAGGATTAATTATTTGAAAAGTTTAAAATTCTACAGTCAATTTAGTCGTAATGTTCTTATTGAGAATTTTAGGGTTAATCAGGTGTTGTAAAACAGAAATTCCCCTTTCAAAAGGTTTAAAAAACTATTTTAGTTAAAGATAAATTTTTTGTCTTGTTATGTAACTGAGATTTATTTAATATAGATGTGTATTGTAAAGCAGAAATTTCCCTTTCAAAAGGTTTAAAAAACTATTTTAGTGAAAGATAAATCTATAGTTTTGTTGTGTAACTGAGATTTATTTAATATAGATGTGTATTGTAAAGCAGAAATTTCCCTTTCAAAAGGTTTAAAACCTATTTTAGTTAAAAATAAATCTATAGTTTTGTTATGTAACGAAAAGCAACTGAGATTTATTTAATATAGCTGTGTAGAAATGAGCAATACCTCTTGTTTGTTTGTGACTGGGTTCCTAGTGATGCCGATGTAAGGATTGCATCATGGGTGATTGCTTGACCGGCGTTAGAAAAGACCGGCTGTGAGTTGCCAGGACCTCGCAGGGTGTTAGCATTTTGCGAGAAAGTTGGAGCAGCTATGCTGCTCAGTGCACTGGTTGGTTGTAAACCCGTTTGTTGTCTGGTCACATTGGGTAGGGGCCTGACTAGCCTGCCTAAATAGGTTAGTATTAGCAAGGGTTAAAAACCATGGAAATTATGGTTCTCAAGTAGAGGGAAAAATTAAAAAATTTGTAAAGTTTAAAACCCTAAGAATCTGCGATTACTTGTGATTACTAGTGAAAAAATATTCTCGAGTAATTACCGAGCTCATTGGCGAGTTGCGTGCGCAGGTTAGCTGGGTCTAGACCGTCCGTTGAGAGCACGGTGGCTTCATTGGAGTCGCTGTCATCATGTGAAGATGCTGAAAAAATATACTAATATAGTCAAATAGTTATGAAAAAATTCAACAATGAGCAAGAAAAAGAAAGATAAATGATAGATGAGGCTAAGCTCTGGTTGTCAGTGCAGTGAGAGAAAGATGCACAAGAGAAAAGGCCAGCAGGTCCATATTTAGTGGTGCCCTTTGTCGTCATTGGCACAAAGGGAACTAAAGAAAAAGTATTTCAAAATGAGGCTTTTTAATGAGGACTGATTGTTTGAGTTAAAATGAAGAAACGTGGCTCAGGATTAATGAAAACCTAATCAGAGTCCTCTTGGATAAGAAAGATAAATTTCCCCTATTGGGACAAGAAAAGAAAAATTATTTCTAAACAAAAACTCCTCAGGAGCAAACTATGTCCTCTAAGGACAAGAGTCGTGTCCTCTTGGGATAAAAGTTGTATCTCTTGGTGATAAAAATTTGTTTTCCCTATTGGGACAAAAGTTGTGTCCTCTTGGGACAAGAGTTGTGTCTTCCCAGGACAAGAGTTGCGTCCTCTTGGGACAAGAGTTGTGTCCTCTTGGGACAAGAGTTGTGTCCTCTTGGGACAAGAGTTAAGTCCTCTTGGGACAAGAGTTGTGTCCTCTTAGGACGAGAGTTAAGTCCTCTTGGGACAAGAGTTGCGTCCTCTAGGGACAAAAAGTGAGTCCTCTTGGGACCAGGTTAAAAATAAACTTCATTACAGGAAATACAATCATTACGGGAAAATATGCAAGCTTTCAAAAGATGATTTAGTTATAAAATATGAAAAAAGAAAAATCAACTTAGATAAATTAAACCATTGACTAGGAGCGTGAGAAATCTGGGCCATAATATATAATTGTTGCATTAAAGCAAAATCGAATAATTAAATTTACAAACAGTTTAAATTGTGAACTGTAAATAAAAGTAATTTAAACTAAAAATTATTAAATTGTATACTGTAGGAGAATGTAGATTTTAAAATGAAAGTACTAAAATATTTGAATAGACAAATAAATCTAACTGTACATTGCAAAGAAAGTTAAAAATAAACTAAAGAATTAATAAATTGCACACTGTAGGAGATAAAGATTTAAATAAAAGTACTAAAAGAGATTGTGAATTGCAACTTTGAGAGAACATACTCATATTAAAATTATTAAATTGTAACAGAAAGAGCAACTATTTGCAAAAGCATTGTAAATAAAAGACAAGCGTACTTCGAGTTTAGATTGAAAATGAAAAAATGATCAAGAAGCTAAGAAAAAAGAAAAAACGTGAAAAATAAACCAACCTTGAGTTGGTTGAGCAACTGTGGGCAACTCAGCAATCGGAGGCCAGAGGAGAGGAGGCAACTTAGAGGCCAATAAAGCAACTCCGGAGTTGCCTATCTCTTGTAGTCTGAGCAGGAAACCAGCGTAATTAGCTTTTGCTTCTGGGAGACAGGCCGAGCGCAGAAGTTCTGACAGGGCAAACCTGAGCCTGTATCCCAGAGGAAGACCAGGAGCCTCGGACCAATCCGAGCCCGGAAAGATTGCACAGACTAGAGGGAAACCCCAGGACCTTTGTATCGGAGAGAGGGTTGGTATAGGAGCCAGAGGGATCTCCACGTCGGTGAGTCTGATTCCGGGAAATCTGGTGTCCTGGTAGGTAGGGTAAGCGGCGAGAGATGCTAGACTGCAGGGAAAGATCATGATGACGATCTTGGCAAAGGAGTCTGTAGTAGGGTGGGCGTAAGCTCGTAGACAGAATTCTGAGATGTTGGCTGCTTCAAAGTCGTCCTCCGAAATAGTAGTAGCACCCTGAGTGAACGAAAAGATTAGTTCTGAGGAGCAAACGTAGTTCGAGACTAACGAACCTTCCGGGAAGGAGAAAACCGTGAGGTTTCCCAGGGACAAAGTTAGAGAGGTCGCGGTTGTTGTTGGCCAAAAGCTGGAGACGTTGAAGATTTTGTCTGCCCAGAGTTCGCCCAGCAAGTGAAAGGTAGTGTTTTCGACTCGTTCGTTATCCGCAGAGAGGGAGGCCGACAGGCAGCCGACTGCTCCACCGTTCCAATTTACATCTGGGAGGAGGACACGAGCGAAGTCGTCGGTAGACTCAACAGAAAGGGAGAAAAGGTCCTCAGGGCTAAGGTCACTGGGGTCAGCAAAGGCTGAGCTCCTAATCAGGGTGCGTCTTGGCATCGCTGAAAAAATCAATAGTTAGGATAAGACTTAATCAAATTAAGGGAGAGACAAAATTAAGTAAATGAACAAAAATGAAAATTGTTGAACTCCAAAAGCTAGAGAAAAGAAGTTATGTGGGAAAGATACATGAATTTTATAGTTAAAATAAGGCTAAGCAGAGTTAAGTTGTTAGCTTGGAAAATTTTAATTAATTTCAAAGATTTAAAATCTGGAATCATAAAATAAAAAAGAAAAAATAAATGAGAATTGTTAGATTCCGAAAGTATGAGTAAAAAAAAAACAAAAGTTTATGTGAAAGAGAAACATAATTCCTGCAGTTATAACAAAAAAAAGAGTCAAGTTAAGTTGTTAAAATTATTGAAAGAAAAGGTTGTGAAAAGGTGAGACAATTAAAATTAAATTCAAAGATTTAAAATCTGGAAGCATAAATACAAAAGGAAATAAATGAGAATTGTTTTATTCCGAAAGTATGAGTAAAAAGAAAATAAAAGTTTATGTAAAAGAGAAACATAATTCCTGTAGTTATAACAAAAAAGAGTCAAGTTAAGTTGTTAAAATTATCGAAAGAAAAGGTTGTGAAAAGGTGAGACAATTAAAATTAAAAATGAAGAAATTAAAAAAACTGCATATATAAATTGGAGAGCTAAAAGATCGTCGAAACAAGTGTGGAAAAAATTTACCTAAAGGGTTGACGATAACTTTAGCAAAAGATGAGGAAAAAACT